>NW_025335440.1:3914788-3929262 GCF_004798865.1 Varanus komodoensis
TCTCTTCCCTTCCCTTCCCTTCCCTTCCCTTCCCTTCCCTTCCCTTCCCTTCCCTTCCCTTCCCTTCCCGTTCTTCTGGGGACCAGGCCCGCACTCGCTCCAGCGTCCTCTGGCGCTCCTGATTCGTCTGGCTAAAGCCAGGTCTTTGCCAAGGAGCTGCCCATTGTCCTGGAGTGGACAATGGCCCAAGTGAGAGTTACCGAAACATCCCTTTCCAGACTTGTGTAATTATCATCGTCTTTTGGGCTACGTACATATGATCACTCAGTTTTCTAGATAGCATGGAAGGGGCCCTTGTGTGGAAGGCTCCTCATTAGTGGACCCACCTGCAACCTCAGGCCCCCAAGATGTGTCAGAGCACAGTTCCCAACATCCTCAGCTGGATAAGGATTGTGAAGGTTGTGGTTTGAATGCATCTGGAAGGTACACGGGCGGAGAAGGCTGTCAGTCCATCAGAAAACTTGTCCCAGTTGACTTTTCAGCAAGGATGCTAGCTGGGTACAATATCTTTCAGATGGGCTTAGAGAGCATGGAGAATCCACCACTAATGGGGTGGGATAAAAGGCTAATAAATATATGCATCGGAAAAGATGAATGGCACTGGTCTGGATGAAGCCTGCTTTCCAGAGAACTAAAATAAGTGCAAAGTCCAAGGTGAATTTCTAAACCGTATTTTCTGACTTGGAAGCCCTTTCTCCCAGCAGGGACAAGGACAATTGCAACAACAGTCGTGGGTCCTTCATCTTTCGCGCGCACCTTCCCGATTGCTGTCTTTCCGGTCACCTGTATGGTGCATCAGGATTATTAGCTCCACTTTGGAGCAAGGGTGCTGAAGTGGAGGAAACGGCCTTTGTGGCTTTCCAGAAAGCAGCAGACAAGGCTCCCCTGAAGCAGCGGTGAGCGGATTTCAGATGGTATGAGCAGAGTGTCCGTTAAGGCCTGGTGCAGAGTAGCAGGCTAGAGGAAAGCGTGGACAGAGAGAAGCCCAGCATGATGGCTCAGGGGTACATTTTACATGCGGCAGCTGGTCTGGGCAGGCTTCAGTTTTATGGAGTCCTCTTAACAGAGCTCGATTGCTTCCTTGTTGGCTTTGCACAGGCAGCTGGTCTACCATGCTAGACAAGGTAGGCCTTTGGCCTGATCCTGCACAGCTAGGGACAGCCCAAGATATTTTGCCATCTGAGGGGGACAGGATGCTCCCTGGCCAAGCAGAACTGAGGTGGACGGGCACTTGAAATGAGCTGCAGGCTAGTTCAGGGCCTGGGACAGATTGTGTGCTGTGTACAGCTCTGTTCTCCTACAAACCGAGGCGCTTAGGATGACACGCCCAGCACCTGCTGCCAGAAACAGCTGCTTCACTCGGCCTGATGTTGGGCAGTGCCATCCATGAGGGCTCATTATGCTTCAACCCCAAGGTTCAGCCAGGTTTTAAACTCAGCCTGAGCAGAGAATCAGGCCCAAAATACTGATGGGACAGTGGACCAATGTACCTATAGGGTGTCAGTGCCTCCTATATGCCACCCACGAGCGATCTATTCGGACAGCCTTCCCCAACCTGGCATCCCCCAGGAGTGTTGGCCTGCATCTCCTATCGTGTTGGCTGGGAATGATGGGAGATGCACTCTAAGAAATCTGGAGAGCACCAGCCTGGAAGAAGGTTGCCCTAGAGAGTTCAAGGCAGAGGAATGTTGGGAACAGACATGATTCCAAACCCAGGTGGCCTAGTTCAATTCTCATCAACAGGTACTTCCAAGAGGCTGGGATGGCTCTTCCCCCAGAAACAGTCAAACAGGTTTTCTGGTATTTAAACCCTGTTGTCTGGAAGTGTGGGTGCCCAGGAATGAGTCAGAGAAAAATCCTGACCAGGCGCAGATGAGCAGGCTCAATCAAGGGCTTTCCTACCATGTGTAGGGAAGGAAATGGCATCACGCCACCTGCGCAAGAGAGAACAGATTTGCCTCCATGGCAAATCTCTCCTTGTGAGGCTCCAGACTCAGTAGAGCAGTGTTTCCATCCCTGGCAGCTCTTTATGGCTTCTGTTTTCAGAGTTTTTCCGGACACCTCTTGCTAGAGAACAGGAGTAGGAACAGTTAAGAGCAAAGTCGCCACCCCTCGCCATGCCCTTCGGGGATTTGGAAGGCAACTGCTGCCCATCAGAGCTCTTCACAGTAGGTCTCCTTACATTTTTCTGAAATCTTTATTCAAGTCACACCATGTTGAAAGTTTACTTTGGGGCAGAGGGGAGGGATACTCAGTCCCTACTACATCACCGCCTTCTTAGCATCCGTTCAATACAACCGCTGCTTTCCGGCAGGGTGGCATCGAACCTTTTCCGACTGGCGCTGCTTCCGATCAGGTTTCAACGGCTTTCCAGACATGGACGAGTGGCTGCAGAAGGATTGCTGGGCATTGCGGGGGATGAGACGTTGTTCAGTGCCCATGTTCCTGTGCTTTTGAGAGGCCTGGGAGCCAAGCAGGCTCCTGTTAAAGGCTTGCAGGAAAGGCCTCGCCCACATGGGATCCAGGAACAGAAGGCACAGAGGCCCAAGTGCAGAGCTTGTCTAGCGGAGCACAGGGACTGACTCCGAAATGTGCCGAAGTTAATTTCTTCAGATCTGCCCCCTTTCCACTGCACACACACTTACACAACATTGCTGCACTATGACAATGCTGCCTAAGTGGCGGGCCTCTCCAAGATGGAAAGTTTGGCACCCAGCCCTTTCTTTGTCTGCACCACCTGTTGAATTTCTGTCCACCATACTGCAGTTATGGCGGGCATGTCGTGAGTGGAGTCTGCTGGAGCAGGGGGTCAGACTAGATGGCCCGGGAGGCCCCTTCCGACTCGCTCTGTTTCTGTGTTTCTATGTTACAGGCCAGAACAGGGATGGCACTTGGAAAGCCAGCCTGCCCTAATCCTCTGCAGGCAAAAAGTTTTCCCTCTCAAAGCTTTCCTGTGGAATGGCCTCCCGCCCCGTCTCCTGGCCTGACTCAGCACCAAGGGAATGTTGTAGGCAGAGAAACTGATCCTCCCGCAAAACTGACAGGCCTGTTCTGGACACACATGCCTGAGATGGGATGGGAGGGACCCACGTGGACGTCATACAGGCAAACGGGAGGTGCTGACTCAGGGAGCTTTGTGGAGAAGATCGGTCAAGCCGATCAGTCCAAGGAGCTGCTGCCCAGTAGAGCTGCTGGTATTGGCAGTGCACCAGCACAGACCCAGAGGGAAACTCTGTGCACCAAAACAGACTCCAAAGAGGAGCCTGCAGCCAAAGAACACATTCAAAGCAACGTGCGGAATTCAGCGCCCTGTCTCCTAGCCTGCTTTGCTACATTACAACATTGCAAGGATGACAGGTACAACTTCTGCCCAGAATGTCCCATCAGACCCTCGTCCCTGCAAAGCCACACTCCTTGGCCCTGCTTCTTACATAGGAGGCTACTTTAGACCAGTGGTCCATTTAGCTGAGCATTCTTGACACTGACTGGCAGTGGCTCTCCAGAGCTCTGTGCAGGATTCTCCCTGTCCCTGCCAGAGTGGGATCACCTGCAACCTTCCTCATGCCAGACAGGAGTTCCGGGCCTGAACCGTGGCCCTTCAGCCTTTCTGCCGAGAGCTCAGGATCCCAGCCCAGCTTTCTAACTTGGCTCCAGACTTCACTGTCCTCCTGGCCTCTTCCCCTCCATCACCCTCTGCTTTTTCAGTGGTGCTTCGTTTCTCTGACTTCCTTTCATCAACATAGGAAGTCGCCCTGGGCTGAGACAGGCCGTTGGTCCTGCCAGCTCTGCACTGCTTCCACCAACTCTTAGCTACAGACCCTTCCACAGTCACCCGATCTCTCAGCCAGTCTTTCTAGCACTCCTCTCCCCCTCCCCAGACACTGTGCAGGAAGCACCATCTTCTTGCCGTAGCCGGTTAGTTTAGAAGTCCCCCAACTGGAGTTCCCAGCCTTCTCCATTCTTTTCTATAAGCTTCATTGTCCACTTATCCTTCATTTCGGTCTTTCTCAGCTTCCTTTCCTCACCTCTCATTCCAAAACTAATAATAAGCATTACTGGGAGAAGCCTCTGTTCATAGAAAGAGCTCAGCCCAAACTGGAAATTTCCCCTTGGTCCTTCCCTTTCTGGCTCCACCTTGAAGGTGGCTCTCCCCACCTGAGGGCCAGGCAGCATCAAGGACAAAGCCCCTCCGGTGGAGTGGCTCCTTTCTCCCAACACCTCCTCACTGGATCAAGGACTGGGTCTCCCCTGTGTGCCCCTCTCCTCTTGAAACCCTTTCCCCACTTCCAGAACAGGCTGATTCTTGTGTTCAGCCTGAGCAACTTCACCAAGCAGCCTTGAAGGAGCTTCAAAGACTCTGGCATCTCCATGTTGCTCCCCCTCCTTCTCCTCTTCACAGGGCAATGGCCAGGGTGGCGCAGTGGTGAAGAGCACGGGACTGGGACTCAGGCGATCCGGGTTCAAGTCCCCGCTCAGCCATGGAGCCCACTGGGTGACTCTGGGCCAGTCACAGACTCTCAGGCCAACTCGCCTCATAGAGCTGTTGTTGTGGGGATAAGATGGAGGAGGAGAATGATGTAAGCTGCCTTGAGCCATTTGCAGGAAAAAGGCAGGATATAAATAGAAAGAGAGAGAGAGAGAGAGAGAGAGTCAGAATCCCGGAATCTCAATTTGAGAAGAGGGAATAAAACTCGGGTTCATGGGAAAGACCAAGCGTCCGGACCACCTGAGGCTTTATTGTATTTACCCCAAGGTTCCCGCAGTACTCACGATAATACAGGCTGCATTACCAGGCAGGCAGAGGTGAACTCTGCTGCCAAGCTTCAATACCATTACAGGGCATTTATAGGTACACAGGTACAGGGCAATTGATGACAGAATGCAGAGATTACAATAAGATTCTGAGGTCATCACATACAGAACAGATAAAGGAATGTCAGTCAATCATACATTAACAATGAGATTACAATATTTCTAATTGCCTGTATTGACACTTTAGTTCAGTAGCTTGAACCCATCTCCAGGTCTGCTCAGACATGTAAATTCAAGCTACTGAAACTATGCATGAATTCAAGACTCTTATCTACTCTAGACATTCTGAATTGGCCAGGGCACATGGAGCCTCTGGGCTAGGAAGATACTTCCTTGAATTCCAACAATGACTATTTACAATGTATATTTGGACTGAATGGCCTGTCTACTGTAGCCCACAGCTAAAGGTGAGAGAAAGGAGCGGAGGAATGCCATTTTAAACAGTGACAGCTTGGTTTTGAAAAGGAAGACAGGATTTGATCCCACAATGCAAAGGCACACAGAAGTAATGCTTTTCAGACAGGATTTATCCAAATTTTCCCAACAATAGATAGATAGATGGTGATTCCCACTGAACCGTCCTCAGAGAGTGAGAGACTGGCCCACTCCCCACACTCACCTCCAACACATTGTAGGCGTCTCCCGGCACCTGCCACCTGAAGCACCACCTCACCCTGCCTAAGGGCAGATCTGGTCTGCTCCTTCTTGGAAAATCAACAGCCTTCGGATGGAATATCTTGGGCCAGACAGACCGCGAGCAGACTACGTATGAGGTAGCTTCATATGAGGAAGGATTTGAATGAAGGGACACACTGGGAAATGGAAAAACATGTCATAGAATAGTTGGAAGGGGCCTGGGAATCATCAGCTTCGTCTCTTGCCTAGTGCAGGACTCCCAGTTAAACCACCCCTCTCAGAGGGCTGTCCAGTGGCATCTTGAATGCCCCAAGTGTGGGAGAGCCCAGGACCTCCCTAGGTCTTTAGCTCCACTGTTGTACTGCTCTGACAATCAGGAGGTTTTTCCTGATATCTGGCTGGAATCTGACTTCCTGTAACTTGAGCCTGTTATTCTCTGTCCTGCACTCTGGGACGATCGATCGAGGAGAGATCCTGGTCTTCTCTTTGTGGCAGCCTTTCAAGTACTTGTGGAGTGGTATCCTGTCTCCCCTCTGTCTTCTCAAGGCTAAACTTGCCCAGCTTTTCCAGTCTCTCCTCATAGGCCTGTGTTGCCAGCCCTGTGATCGATCACCCTTGTTGCCCTCCTCTGAACCCCTCCCAGCTTGCCTGCGTCTTTCTTCAACTGTGGTGCCCAGAACTGGACACAGGACTCCACTTTTGGCCTAACCAGGTGCTGAGTAAAGGGAGAAGAAGAAACACATGTTATTCAAGAAACACCGCGTGGGGATGTTGCTCTTCGGGATTCCAGCTGCTCCATCTGATTTCTTCTCTCCTACCCAGTTTTTGGGTATTTCCCCAGCAGCCAGGCAGCATTCTGTGGTCACTGAGTAGGCTTAGTCCTCACGGGGTGACTTTTGGGGTCCCCTCCCTTAGCATTCCCCTGCAAAGAATGCTTGTACTTCTACTAACCTTTTGGTTTCCTCCAAGGCTGTGAAAGCCTCTCTTATGCATGGATTGTGTCTTTTTTTCCTAAAAAAACAAAAGCAACAGCACTTACATCCTGAATGTCAGAAGCGCCTAATTTTCATTACGTATCTATCCTGCCTTTTTCCCTCCAAAGAACCCAAGAGAAAAGGATCACAACATCTTTTCCCTCTGCAATGGTCTGTGAGGTGGGTCAGGCTGAGAGCCAGTGGCTGACCAAAGTCATCGAGTGAGTTTCGCGGCCAAGCAGGGAGTAGAACCCAGATCTCCTGAGCTCCAGTCCAGCACCTTAACCGCTACCCCACTCTGGCGTGATCCTTCTGAGGGAAGGAGCCTCCACAGCATGGCCTCGGCCAATGGACCACCTCTGCATCATTACGCCTGTAGGAGTGAAGCACAGCACCCTCTCTGCTTCCACCTAAAGACTGACCTTGCCCGCTTCCCATACTCCAGAGGAGACAAAAGAAGAGCTTGTGTCTCACATGACATCCTGGGGCTCTGTCATAATTAACTCATGGATTTTTCCATAAGTCCCAGAGGTCAGCCGCTTCGACAGCAGGCAGGACAGGAACTCAATCTACAGAAAAGCACGGATTGATTTTCCAGTCATTACAGAAGTGCTGCCCACGGGCCACGTGGCCACTTGCCGGCACACCAGTCGGGGGCTGTGCTTGCCTTGAGTGGCTGCCTTGTCACCCAGGGATGTCCATGGTGGCCCTTTCCTGGCTGTCCATCTCCGTGGCCCCAGGAAAAAGCACAATGCTATGTGTGGTTCTGCCTGTAAAAATGAGGCGAAAGGTGTAAGAGCCAGTTTCAAGTAAAGTTATAATAAGCAGCTCCCCCACTTCATCTCCACATTTGGAGCACCTTCATCAGGACACTACCTGGTGAAGCCGTGAAAATCACCAGGTGTCCTTGGACCAAGTGCTCTTCTCTTAGCCTTCTCCAACCTAGGGCCCCCCAGATGTGTAGGACAACAACCAGCCAGCTGGGGGATTACGAGGTTTTGGGTCCAGAACATCTGCAAGCCCCAAGCTGGGCCAGCTATTCAGCCTGCCTCTCAAAGAACGATATGTGGCGATATACAGAAAATAGAACGTTTTTCCCCCAGAAGTTTCACCCACACCCAGGGGCATGGAGTGTGTGGTTCTCTAGATGCTGGTGGCCTGCAACTCCCATCAGCTCCAGCCAGCAGGGCCAGTGGTGGGGGCTGGTAGGGTTTGCATTCCACCAACAGCTGGAGGACCACAGGCCCCCCGACACACCCTTGCACAGCCAGGGGTGGGCTTCATAGGAAGAACAGAAGCTGCCTCATGCTGAGTCAGCCCATGGGTTCATTTAACCCATCCATGTTGACACCGACTGGCAGCAATGGTTCGCTCAAGTTTCAGGTGGGTTCTTCCAGCCCTACCTGGAGATGCCAGGTGTTGGATGCATGCAACCCTCCAACCATTCATGGACCACCCTGTGTGTTCCCAGGTTGCTGCGGCCTCTTTTGTTCCCTCCCATTCACTTCTGCAGCAGCCCAAGAAAACACTACCTTTGGCCAAACTGCCAATGAGAGGAACACCTTGAGATGCACGTATGAGGTGGCTTTGTGCCGAGTCCACCTCACTGCTAAGGAATGTTGGACTTGGCAAGCCTACACAGACACTCCTGGTAATGACAGGCGTCTCTCTAGTAGGTAATCGCCATCATCATAATTTCTGGCAGCTTATTGCTCGGCTGTGTGACATCACCTCTTTCTCTGCCGCGGGCAGGTCAAGTGTCTCTCCGGGAAGGCGCCGCACGTGAGTCTACCTGCACGCTCCCCAGCATGCTCATTCCTGAGGAGACTCAGGGCAAGTGACCCACATCCATCGTTTTGGAGCAGGGCTATCAGCCGGGCGGGGCTCTGGGTCACCTGGGGTGTTGTCTCTTGGCACACACGCAACGGCCAGGTTCACACAACATGGGAAACTCCTGGAGAATCGTAACCCTGCGCTGGGGTTAAAATCCCTCTGTGCCCGGCAATCGGGGCTGCTGGCCTCCTCTTCCTCCCCGCTTCCCCATCCGGCCTTTCCCTCAGCTCCAGAACGCAAGACAATCCTTTACCATGCAGATCTTTGCTAAAACTTCACCGCTAACAAGTCAGTGTAGCCTAAATAGCCTTTGGTCAAGCTGGAAGGAGAAGCCTCTGCTCACATCAAGAGCTGAACCCAAACTGGAAGCTTCTCCTGAGCCCCCTCCTTTCCGGGAGTTCTGTGGATCGACTATCAGGGTTGTTTCCCGGGTAAAGAGTTGGCCGGCATGATCGACGCAGGCCTTCCAACGGGGTTGCTTACCCCTCCTCACACCTCACTGCGGGGTCAAGGACTGGGTTAGGGTCCTCTCCTGGAATGCCTCCTTCTCTTCCAAAACCAGCCTGGAAAATGACAAGAACCTTGAAGGATCTTCAGAGGCTCCTGTCCCTGCACCCCACGTCCTCGTCTAACCCTAACCCATGACGTGTCTCCCTGAACAGGCAGCCAAGCCCGAGTGCCCAGCCCACGCACTGCACAGGCCTCTAGTGGTACCCCAAGGGATGCGGCAGGAGGACCAGGGTGCTCCTTGAGTGTGGCTGGCCATGTTGTCCTCTCTTCTTCAACTCTCCCCACGGGAGGTGTGCGTAAAGCTGCCTTATGCCAAGCAAGACCTTGACCATCTAGCTCAGTGCTGCCAACAAAGCCTGCCAGCTGCTCTTCAACTTACATATTTATTTAAGACATTTTTATACCATTCCTATTTAGTCAATGACTCTCATATGACTTTACAACTTATTAAAAATTTTAAAATATAACATGCACAGTCATTTAAATTTTAAAAATCACAGGATAAAATGTAATAAAAATATCAGAATAATAAAACAGAGGATAAAATCAGAAATGCAATCCAATAAAATTAATTATGAAATCAATTAAATCAAAAGCAAATTAAGCAATGTTTCAGGCAGGAGTTTTTTGAATCCTTAGACTCCAAAAACTGCAAACAACACAGATACACTCAGCTAGTCCATATAGTCCTGTACTTTGAATACAATGATCTCAAACTCTACAATCGCTATTCTTTCTGCCTGCCTTCTTTGACATTTTTCCATGATCTGCCATTCTCACGTAAAGGTGTAATCACCTTTATTTTGCTATAAATACACCTGAGAAAGCACAAGCCTTGGTGTGTGTTTTATGTCTTGAGTTGGGGACACAAAAGGGTTCCTCGAAAAGGGCAGTGAAGTGCACCGCAAGAGGGCGCATGCATGTGCAAAGCTCCCCCTGGTGGACAATTTGTAACACTGCTTGGCTTTTTTATGTGAGAAGGGTCTCTATCACCTACTTTATGGGCCCTCAAACTAAGGCCCACAGGCCGGATGCGGCCTGCCATGCCCATTTAATTGGCCCGCCCCACAGGTTTTGCATGGGTGTGGGCACGTGACTTGCCCACGAGGAGGTGGTTTTGGACTAGCTCAGAGAAAACAATGTCCTTGTGAGCAAGGCGGTGCCTCGTCCCACGCATCCCCTCTGTCCCCACCTCGGTTGTGCATGTGTGTACTCACACGCCCCGCCCCCTCACTGGCCCGTGCCCCGCCCCCCCGCCAGCACCGCCTTGGCGGCCCATGCCCACCACTGGCACCTGTGAACTGGCCCCCTTTCGAAGAAGTCTGAGGACCTCTGACCTGCTTGTTCAAACTCCTGTCTAGGAAAAACTGACCAGTGCGCAGGTGGCTGAAAGAAGTGGCAATTGACGCACAGATGGTGGCAGGACAGGGGTCAAACATGCCCCCATGGACAGTATTTTGAGGATGGTGGCTGGTAGACGAAAGCTTTGCACACAGAAAGCAATCAATTTAGTTCCTGCCATAAAAAAACTCTCTGGTTACAGAGGCTGGGGATGCTCCCAAATGGAGTCCTGAGACCTGTGGGTACCTTTGTGGAACTGGTGTAGACAACACCACCATCCAAAATGCCTAATCGAGGGATCGGCACTTTGGCCTCTGCATAGGCTGTGTCTTAGTTTGCATCGTTTTCAGCAAAGACATTGGTGTCTACTGGACAGTACAACTCCACTTTAATAACAGATTGCCAAATTCAGCTAATTGGGAGGGGTTCGATATAGCCAGTGCGTCGCTTGAACACGCTTCGGCAATGTCTGGTAGTTTCTTCTTTCCGGGCAGAGGTTATTACATAGATAAAATTTGTCCTGAAACAGTCTTTAATATTCACCGATGCCTTGTGCTTTAAAATTATTTACTTGGTTCATGGACATTAAGATATGGGAGGGGGAATGGTTTAGACATCTAAAGGCTGCACCTCTTAAAAAAAAAAGAAGTTGTTCACAGAAAACCGCAAGTTCAAGAACAGGGTTCAGTCCAGGAAAACCAGCTGCCAAATGCTAGATGTCTAAGTACAATCCAGAGATACCTTTCCAACAACTGCATTTATTCAAGCTGGCACTTGCGTGGAGGAGTTGTCGCTTTGTGTCTCCTCAGGAGGCCAGCCACCGCAGAGGACGTGTGAGCCAAGCGTTACCTGGTGCATGCTCGCTGGCTGACTGGCTGGCAGCCTGCCAGCAGGAGTTGCCCCTTCGGTTTGGCGATGGCCAGGCCAGTGGCCTGAGCGGGGAAGAAGCAGGCCAGGACGGCTCCCACACCGTCCTGCGCCTTGGTCCAGCTCACGTCAAGCGGGCCTGCGTTGAAGAGCAACAGAATCACTGGCTTGCCTGCCGCTGCAATCGAAGCGCCCAGAGGTTAGCAAGAAACAAGACCAGCTGATACTGTGCCATGCTGGTGAGTTCAGGACTCAGAGCGATGCAGCAGCAGTGGGAGGACTGGACGCGCCCCCAGCAGACTCGCCTGGGGGCTCGGCTCAGGTACGACTTCCCAGCCCAGGCTGCCTCAGAGAGACGTTGCGACGGTAAGATGAACTTGCGATGGAGAACCATGAATGGCTCTACGGTGGTCCGCTTAGTGTCCTGCAGATCTCTGGGACTGCAATTCCCACAACCTATTCACTGGCAAAGCTGGCTGGGGATGATGGGAGTTGTCCAAGATGGCTTGAAGGCACCAAGTTCCAGATCCCTAATGAACACCCATTTAAGTTCCTTGCCAGAAAGGTAGAATTTAAATATGTGTGCTGGCGAGGGACAGGGGGAGGGAAGGGAGGGAGGGAGGGAGAACTTAATTTTACTTTTTGCAGAATTTTAACAATTCTTTGTCAAGGAAGCGTATGATGGAAGGGAAAACAAAAGGGAGAAGAGGAGGCGACTGGGGAGGGAAGAACATTAAGGTGTTAGCTGCCAGGGCAGGAGAGGATTAAGGAGAGCATAGAGCAGGGCCATGCCCAGGGATGGAGGCGCGCTGACTCGCAGCTGCTGGGCTCTGTTTCTCCTGCAGGACTAGGCACCTGTGGGCGTTAATGGATGGATGGAGGAAGTGCATATGACTGTATAATATTTATTATACTGATATCCTGCCTGTTCTCCTTCTAAGGAACTCAAGGTGGCTTGCACAGTTCCCTCCTCTTCTCAGTCTTATCCTCGCAGCAACAACACTGCAAGATAGCTTGGGCTGAGAGGCAGTGCCTGGCCCAAAGTCACCAGCTGGCTCAATGGTGAGTGTGGATCAGAGCCCAAATTGCCCAAGTCTCAGCCCTGCGTTCTTAGCCACTACACCACACTGCCTCTTCGCAGAACCCTTGACCACAACCACCTCTGTGCTTCATTCTGAGCATCCATGCAGTTTCTTACCCTCTAAAGTTCTGCTGGAACTCATGGATTATTAAAGGGTAATAGATCTGCTAGGGAGAGCGAGCCCAATCACATACCTACACATGAGGCTGAAGCTTCCGGCCTGTACACAGGCCTCAAACTGAGGCAGGAAGGCCATGCGCCAGCCTCGCTCGTCCACCTGGCAGGGAGCACAGACATGACTTCCACCTGGCCTGCCACCACCACACCCATCCAAGCAACAGGACAGCGAGAAATTTGCAGGTCAGGTGCTCCTAAGCTGAGCGTGCCTTGGCAGAGGGCCTATTTTACGTTTCATCCAGCCTCTCTTTTCCTCACAATGCATTTCATCCTCACGACCCCCCTGTGAGATTGACCAGGCTGAGAGGAACAGGTTAGGCTGACATCACCCAGTAGCTGAGCGACTTAGGAAGCTGTTCCAACTTGGGAAGCTATGTGCTATGTCTAGTCTGCCCCAAGTGGCTAAAGGAGTTACTGCAGGTTTCAACTTTTGAATGAAAAAAATGAACGGATGCTCTTTAAAAAGAAACCACCCCCAATGCGCACCAGATGCCGTGTGCCTGTGCCACAATCCCAGGGCTAGAGTGGGACACGACTGCACATGCTCTTTCGTTGTTACGGGAGCCAGCAGGTAACATGGCAGGATACCGAGCGGCTGCTGTCGAAGAAGCGAAGGGGGAAAGGGCATGCCGAAGGAGCGTGACACAGAGCAGAAGCTGGCAGGTTCAGAGACCGCAGCCCTGGTCCCACCTGCAGGAGGCACGGACCTTGGCAGTAAAGGCGAACCAGGAGCTGGGGATGTTCTCAGGGCCTCCGTGGACATCGAAGTGTTCACAACCGGCACTGGCCTTGATGTAGCGGGGGTGGGTGCCCTGCAGCCCCCTCACAAAAGCCGCCCCAGCTCTGCTGTCAGGAATGGGTCCTCCTCGTACGGCTCCTAGGGGGACAGATGGGCAGGCAGAGACCACGGTCACCCTAATTCAGTCCTTTGGTGGCGTGTCCCTCCACCCAGCTCCGGGGGACCGCACCTTCCTGGCTCTTGTGCATTGCGACCCCTCGTGGTCCCACGTACGAGAAAGTGCATCCGTGCCACTGTTTCAGCTGCTCTGCACAGAATGACACACACGTCCACACAGGGGGGCTTGCAGGCATTGTGAGAGGATCGTGCTGCCAGCAGCTGCAGACTTTGCGTGTTTAGACAGACGGAAGTCCCAAACTCCACTCAGTGGCTGAGTCACGCTGAGCGCTGCAGGGCCTTTTTCTGTCTAAACATGCACAGGATTGTGTCCTACAATACGAAACAAAATCTTGAGGGCTGGGGAGGGGGCTACAGCTTCTCAGTACCCTAAGGCTGGTTAGACTGGGTACATTTGGGGGTCAGCTATGCAGTGCAGCATCTTACAGTCCACATTTATTCTAAAGCAGAGGTGCATAACCTTTGGTCTGGAGGACAAAGCTGCCCCCCTTTTGCTCAGTCACCAATTTTGGGGGGCATCTTGACTTTTGTAAGCCCCCCAGCATTCTTTAAGCTTGAAATGCATCTCCTAAGCTTTTCGTACTGACGGCAAGAGCTTTAAACTACAATGCGCTTGTATTTTTGTCCCCACGCTCCTTGTCCACCACTGGCATGCGGCTCCCGAGCATTTCTCCCCAGTGGAATCCAGCCCTCAGGCTAAGAGATGTTCACAACCCCGCTCTGAACAATCAGCACCTGGTTCCTGCCCCACAGTGGATGCCTCATGATGTTTAAGACTGGCTGAAGCAACTCAGGCCAGTGTGGTCAGCGTAGTAACCACGGGAGACGAAGTCCTTGTGCTTGGCACGGACCTCAGTGGCTGTGGCGTTGGCGACGGAGTAAATGAGCCGAGGGCAGTCAGGGAAGGGATGGGGAGCATGTTTTGTCAAGTGTGGTTCTCGCTGACAGGGGAAGTCTGTGTTCGGGCTAGATCACGTCAGGCTGCAGAGGAAGGGTCGCTATGATCAACGGGTCCTCTCAGTCTCTCAAAAGCTACACATCTGCACGTGGAAAAGTAATATATATGGGAAGTGGGCCGGCCGGAATCTTCTCTGGGGCTCCTTCAGCTGATGCCTTGAAGTACAGAGCTGGCCCATTGTACAGACACACTCAGTATTCAAGATTCCACCCCAGCTTTATTTGTTAATTAATTTAATACATTTATTAAAGTTTTCATATACCATCCAACTACTGTTCCGGGATGGATGGAGGATGCTGGAAGCTGTAATCCAACGTATCTTAAGGACACCAGTTTGGGGAATGCTAAGGTAGGTACATTCAGACAAAC
>NW_025335440.1:3929362-3982550 GCF_004798865.1 Varanus komodoensis
GTTTGTCTGAATGTACCTACCTTAGCATTCCCCAAACTGGTGTCCTTGAGATACGTTGGATTACAGCTTCCAGCATCCTCCATCCATCCCGGAACAGTAGTCGGATGGTATATGAACACTTTAATAAATGTATTAAATTAATTAACAAATAAAGCTGGGGTGGAATCTTGAATACTGAGTGTGTCTGTACAATGGGCCAGCTCTGTACTTCAAGGCATCAGCTGAAGGAGCCCCAGGGAAGATTCCAGCCGGCCCACTTCCCATATATATTACTTTTCCACGTGCTGATGTGTAGCTTTTGAGAGACTGAGAGGACCCGCTGCAAGGAGAGAGAATGCCCACTGGGAAAGAAGACGTCCTAGAAGTTTTAGGCAATTTCATGCAAGTCACTAGTCATGATGAGAACTAGAGAGAACCTGCATGTTCATTGGCCGCCTACCACTGCATACCAGTTGCTGGCAAACCACAGCAGGGACAGACAGTTACCACCAGGTCCTGGCTGCAGGCTTCCCAGAAAGAACTGGCTGTCCCTGATGGAAACTAAGATTCTGGACCAGGCAGTTCTTTGTTCCAACCTCCCTGTGCTCTTTGCGGGGCGCTTCGATGCTCTCGGCCAGGCCCGGGAGGGCTGCTCATTCCCAACACCTCTGTCCAAGGGTCTTCTTTGTACCTGGAGCACCATCTCGTCCACCGTCAGTCTGTTCACCAGGTCACCCAACCATTCCTCCCAAGGTAAAGTGGGATCTCGGAAAGGGAAGTCCTTCCCCAGCTCAGCCCAGTCAGCAGCAGTAGGAAGATGACGTGGAACATGGTCATCACTTTGGGGTGCAGCAGAGGAAAGACGTATGAGCATGTGGGAGCTCCACGGAAGCTCCACAAAGAATCCCACCTGTCCATCCAAGGAGTAACCTTTCCTGCTTGGAACGGCATTTTGGATACGGGCATGGTGACCAATGGAGGCAGACCGAAGGGAGGGACAAGGCACAACTTCCAATCCCCTCACTCCTTCCAGTCCATCCCTGTGCTCCAACGCACACCACAGGCCAGCTTCTTACACAGCGAGAATGACATCTAGAGGAAAGTCAGCAGGGCTGATGTGCAGACCAGGGAGACTTCCACGCACAACCACGCACAACCGCAAAGCCCAGTGGATGGCAACGTGCCCGTTGCCCTCCCTTGGTCTACGTCAGCCTTCGCTGGGCTGTATCGCTTCCAAATCACAGGAGCACTGGCTCCCCTCCCTTCGGCTCCATCTCATGTACTGTGGCCAGTTCTGAGCTCCACAGTTTAAGATGAAGACCAACTGGGGAAGGTTCAGAGGAGGGCAACGAAAACGATCAGAGGCTGGAAACTGCCCTCTGAGGAGGGACTGAAAGAACTGGGCGTGCATAGCCCTGAGAAGAGAAAACTGGGGGGGGGGGGGAGATTTGATAGCATTTTCCAAGTACTTTCCAAGGAGGGCCAGGGTCTTTTCTCCATCATCCCAGAGTGCGGGACATGGAATAATGGACTTAAGTTGCAGGAAGCCAGATTCTGACTGGACATCAGGAAAAACTTCCTGACGGTTAGAACAGAGCATTGATGGAACCAGTTAAATAGGGAAGCAGTGGGCAGCCCCACACTAAAGGCATCCAAAAGGCAGTTTGGCAGCCATCTCTCAGGGATTCTCTAACCTGCGATCCTGCATTGAGCAAGGACTTGGATTGGATGGCCTTATACACCCCTTCCAGCTCCACTGTTCTTTGATTCTCCAACCTGTGTCCTCCAGATGTGTTAAAGCACAACCCCCATCATTCCCAGCCATGTCCAGGGAATCTGATGATTGGGGGTGATGGGGGTTGTGGTACAACACATTGGGAAGACACCAGCTTGAGGGGTATAATGACAAATGCAGGGAACCATGGACACCACCCCCAATTTTTTGAAAGATGGATTTTCAAACAAGATAACAGCAGGAGAATAAATGTACTGTACTTAATGCCTGCTCCTATTCAAAAGTGCTCCTCCACCAGGGGAAAGAGCGCCGAGCGGCCTTCCAGGTGAGTCCTCCCCGGATGCTGCAGGTGGGCTCCTCTTACCTTGTCCTTGGCAGACGGGACCCGATCCGCGGAGGGGGCGGCACTGTGTGCAAAGGAGCGCGCTCACACCGGCTGGCCAAGCGGCGAGCGCGGGGCTTCTCCCAGCCTGCGGCCGGGCCGGACCCGGGCGCTCGTGCAACGCTGGGCAGGCGATCCGCTGGCCCGGTCCTGAACAACTGCTGCTGCCCGTAGCGGCCTCTGCCGGGCCTCACACGGAACTGGGACGAGGGCAAGAGGAGCGTCCTCCCGGAAGGGCCTCCCCCGCCAGGGCGGTCCGAAGTGCGATATGGGGGAAAGCGGCGCTTCTCCTGGGCTTGCAAGCTGCCGCGCAAAGACTCGCCGCCGCCTCCCCGCTCAGCGGCGCGCAGGCGGGCCTGCGATTCTGGGACTGGCCATCGGGGGGCGCAGCGTCTCCCCTCAGGGCGCGGGAGCCCGGCCGGGCGGCGGCGGCGGCGAGGGACCTGTGCGACAGGTGACTTTGTCGGGCAGGTCGGGGACTGGCCCTTGTCTGCCCATAGCGGTGGTGAAGGAATAGCACGGAGTCATTCTGTCAGTATTGCAGGCATGGTCCGACACGGCTGTGTTTATAGCTCTCCAAGCAGCGGTCAAAAATTAGCTCTGAGAAGAGGAAGAATCTCAAGAGAGGTGTGGTGCAAAAGGAAAAGAGCTGGAAGCGCCTTGAAGTGTTTTTTCATCTCAGCCAAACTTCTAAGGGGTGAACTTTCACATGTAGCTATCACAAATCTTGGACGTACGGTGTCATCAGTCTGCAAGACCAAGCGGGCCCTTAATTTTTTAACCATGCCTTGCTTCTGACGTGAAATGAGTGAGCAAGTATGCTGGTTCCTGCCTATTTCCACTATCAATTAACAACCCAGGAGCACCCCGTTGTTTTGTGATATGCAAACCCCAAAAATCTAGGTTCTTGGGGGGGGGGTCAAACAACCTGGAGTTAACCCATGCACTCCAGCCAATTCCTAGGTTAAACAACCCAACTATTGGCCATGATGTGCAAACTGTGATCAATTGACTAACAAAAGCAGAGCTAACTGTGACTTTTCAGTGGGAACAATCAGCTTCTATTTTCATCAATAACACATTTTGATCTCATACCAGGCACTGGAAGCCACAGAGATAATCTAAGGATGTGGACAATGGAAGGAATTTTCATTGAGAAACCCTCTGCTACAGAAATGGAAAAAGGGTCGAAAAAAGAATGAAAGATGTAAGTTCAATTGTTGTATACTTCCCAGAGAGCCTCAGCTATTGGGCAGTATAGAAATAATATTATAATAGTACTTGGTAAAAATAGATGCGTAATCCCTCCTTTCCATGTTTATCAAGCTGTATACCCAGTTCTCAAGTCTCTGGAATGGTGGTTTCTTCTACCAGAAATATTTGCAGAATTTAAAGGGTGTAAATAAAAAAATATGAGCTGTAATAATTGCTCAAGTTTTTAATGCAAATAAAATCTGTTAGACTGTAATAATTTTAAACCTTGGTTCTCATGCCTGACTTTAAAACTTCAGCTGAGGTGGAGAAGGTAGAAGCCAAATATTACAGCCTAATAGATTTTAAGCTTATTTCTATTTTCCCAGTTAGAAACCTATATATGTTAAATTTGCAAGATCTAGATTTCCATGGCTGAAGGCTATATAGAATACACAGAGACCCTGGATGAGTGGGAGGTTTTAACAGGAACTTAGCCAGTACACAAGCTAAGATGCAGTTGCATCCCAGAATTTACACATTGCCACGTCAGGTGATGCAGCTGTTGGGAAAATCCAAATACATCTTTATAGAAGAAGGTTGCTTATAAGTGTCTTTGTGATATACAATCATACCTGCAGTGTCCCTGCTCCTCTTGCCCAGAATGAAACAGAATTCCAGGCCAGACTCCCTTTCCCTGAAGTGTTATTGGTGATCTTTAAGAAGCTCAGACTCTGCATTTATTTGCAAAAAGTTAATCCTCTGCAGAATGTGGCTCTCGAGGAAAGTTAAATGGGACCATTCTTCTTCTAGCAGCAGTAAAGCTGCCAGTCTGGTTTTTTGGCAGTGTTGCAATTACTGTCATTAACATGTGTAAACTCACAGCCAAGCCTTGCAATAATTCATAATTGGCACATCAAAATCCTGTAATCCTTGATATTTGCTGTACTAATGTTTCCTGCCCCTCTGCAGATCTCACTTTGTTTTTGTGTAATAGTGTACATTATAGTGTACATAATAGTGTACATTATGTACACACTATTTCATCCTCTGCCCTGTTCCCATGTACCCAACTAGAAGCAGATAAAACACTCTGTATATGTTCTAAAAGATTGTAATTGTTTGCACACCTGGACCCAGCAGCGCTGCTGTAGGTTTGTACTCTGCAGAGGGTTACCTGGGTGGGTCTCACCAATAAAATGCCAGCCTAGATTCTCGCAGCTGCTAGTCTGAGGCTTCCTGTTACAGCTCATCAGGGGAAAAGACTTGCAGGTTAAGGAACAACAAACACAAAATACAAATATTTCAGACAAGTATGTACAAAGTGCATTACAGCAATGGAAATTAACTGGGGGAAATTCACCTTTTAAAAATTAATACATTAGGGAAGATGCACCCAGCAAGTATCAATTGATGTACAGATTTCTTCTTCTTTTTAAATCGCCGCCTTCTGCAAAATGGGATGGAACAATCTTGGCCCCCAGAAAGCCAACCATTCCAGCAAGAACAGGATTGATGGATCCATCCACCCCGACCCAGTATCCCAACCGCGTGTCCGGTCTTCAGCTGGGCATGCACAGTTTGAAGGGAGCCACTGAGCTGTGCTCGGGCTTAGGCAGAGCCCGCGGGTGTCTCTCAGCCTGCCGGTCCGTCTCAGCCTGTGGCCACATGGCAGGCTCCCTTACTCCTCTCTGAAAGCCACGGGGCGGATCATCATGGTGGTCATCTTGAGGGCATGGCTGGGACCTTTCCAGTAATGCCACTTCATGCCATTGTACCTGACCACTGCCGGGCTGGGCGAGTAATAAATGCCATTCAGGTTGGAGGGACCACACGCATCAAACCACCAGCCTGGCAGAGAAGAAGAAAGGAGCAAAGCAAAGAGGGGGAGTGAGGACACTCAGGCTTTTCTGCCCTGAAGACCCCAAAGAACCCCTCTCACATTACGCCTCCAAACTGTTTAAAGTTCATCCACAGAATCCTCCACATCGAACAGATTTTCTTGCGTGCCTTTACCTCATCTCCATCCATTTGAGAAGCTTTGCTGGTATGCCGTGCAAGGGCAAGCAGCTTGGTGACCACCAGATGTTTAGGACTGTAACCTCCAAGCCCTAGCCTTCCCAGCTAATCCAGGATTCTGGGAGTTGTGGTCCGGAAGGCACTGAGTAGTGAAGAGCAGCCTCCCATTGCTTCCAGCCAGGTTGAAGGGAGCTGTAGCCCAGCACCTCGGGGAAAGCTGCTGCCAGGTAGAGCTCTGACTTGCCCCCACAAAGATCACCTGGAATAGCAGCCGTGAAGAGAGGAGCTGCTCTCTCTTTCCTGCTGCTTTAATTTATTTATTTATTTATTAAAACATTTCTATGCCGCCCCATTCGCCGAAGCCTCGGGGCGGCTCACAACATACACCTGGTCATCACTGCAACCAGGGCCAGAGGCTAGGGACGCTCTTCCAAAAGGAAGACAGACTGAGCCTGGGATGATGCTACCTGCCTTTTTAAAATGCAATTTTCCCTTTACTGGGATTCGTCTGGATGTGCAGAAGAAAGTTTCCATCTTGCAGAATGCTGTGCTTCTTATTATTCCATGATCAATTTTGGCAACCACAGATAATGACCCTGAACAGCAGCTGTGAAGCACTGCTGGTCTACACATTCACAAACAGAAATTATATCGTTGGGGAGCAGCCAAAGGCCCATAGGATGTCTCAGATGAGCTTTTTCATCATTTGAACAAGCCACAAATGACCAGCACCACGGCTGGGGGAGGTCCCCTCCTGCTATGGCCCTGAGGGAAGGTGACTTTCCCTTTGGGGTGGGGGGACCGTCTGTGGGATCACCCCAAGCACCAGAGAGGGTTGCTTTCCTGATGAAAGAGCAGTGGAACCAGCCCCACCGTAAGGTCTGGAATGTCAGCAGCAGGCAGCTACAATCAGGAGGCCAGGACCAGGCAGCAGGTGCAGGGCAGAAGCTTGTCCCAGGTTGGAGGAAAAGAGGCACATCTTCGAACGACCCACGGGCCAGATCCTCCAAGCAACAACGTTCAGGCAAAAGCATGGTCTGAACACAGGCCAAAGGTCAGGTATCAAAGATGGTCTCGCTCAGGAGCAAGGCGAGGTCAGGGAGGAGGGGTGCGGGGAGCTGGTAAGGCAGGGCAGCGGGGAGGCAGGACGGCAGCAGGATCGGCCGGGGCCGGGCAGCTGGGATGGAGCAAAGGCTGGCGCAGGGGTCCTCAAACTGTGGCCCACGGGCTGGATACGGCTCCAGCCACGGGCCCACGATTCCTTCTCTGGAGCCACTGCACAACTTGCAAGGCAAGGGGGGTTTTGAGCACGCGCCCTGTGCCACGCCTTACCTCCGCCAGCAATCTGTGCGCACTGGCACGCGCAGCGGTCGTTGTCCCTGTCCTTGGTGCTGAAGTCCGCTCGCACGGGACTGAGGCTGCTGGTGCGCCCTGCTGTGCCGCCGTATCTCCTCACAGAAAGTCTGCATGAGGTGGTAAAGACACCACTATTAACCCTGTCACTAATAAGTTCAATAATTAAATCAATACACACCCCAACCAAAAAAAAATGCGTCTTTTTTTCTTGGCGCCTTGCTTTTTACACCTGTTCTTGAGGTTACTTGGGGTGCAGATTAAGGAAATTGCATTGGCTAGACTGCATCAGCTCTAGTTTCATAGATAGAGTCAAATTTATATATATATTTTGTCAGTTTTTGAAAAGGTCTTGCTGATCAACTTGTTCTTCTGTTACTTCGTTTGTGTTTTTGCGTACAAGCTCCTTCATGGATCACTGCCTTGTCATGGTGAAGGGGCTTGCGAAGCTCAATGAAGCTATGAGCCATGCCGTGCAGGGCCACCCAAGACGGACAGGCCGTAGCAGAGAGCGCTGACAAAACGTGATCCACTGGAGAAGGAAATGGCAACCCACTCCAGTATCTTCGCCATGAAAACCCCATGGACAGGACCAAAAGGCAAAAAGATATGATGCCGGAAGATGAGCCCCTCAGGTTGGAAGGTGTCCAATATGCTCCTGGGGAAGAGCAGAGGGCTAGTACTAGTAGCGCCAGAAAGAATGAAGCGACTGGGTCAAAGCCGAAAGGACACTCAGTTGCTGATGTATCTGGTGGTGAAAGGAGAGTCCGATGCTGTAAAGATCTATACTCCACAGGAACCTGGAATGTAAGATCCATGAATCAAGGCAAGCTGGATGTGGTCAAACAAGAGATGACAAGACTGAACATCGACATCTTTGGAATCAGTGAACTAAAATGGACTGGAATGGGAGAACCACTGGTGCTGAAGAGGCTGAAGGTGACCAGTTCTATGAAGGCCTACAACACTTTCTAGAATTAACACCAAAAAATGATGCCCTTATCATCATGGAGGATTGGAATGCTAAAGTAGGAAGCCAAAAGATAACCGGAATAACAGACAAGTTTGACCCTGGAGGACAAAATGAAGCAGGACACAGGCTGGTAGAATCTTGTCAAGAGAATACGATGGTCATAGCAAACACTCTTTTCCAGCAACCCAAGAGACGACTCTACACATGGACATCACCAGATGGTCAACACAGAAATCAGATTGACTATGTGCTCTGCAGCCAAAGATGAAGAAGCTCTATACAGTCAGTAAAAATTAGACCAGAAGCTGACTGTGGCTCAGATCATGAGCTTTTTGTTGCAAAATTTAGGCTCAAATTGAAGAAAGTAGGGAAAAGCACTAGGCCACTCAGGTATGACCTATATCATATCTCTGATGAATATACAGTAGAGGTGACAAATAGATTTAAGGAATTGGATCTGATAGACAGTGTGCCTGAAGAACTATGAACTAACAGAGGCAGAAGAGATTAAGAAGAGGTGGCAAGATTACACAGAAGAACTGTACAAGAAAGAGCTTAATGTCCCTGATAATCATGATGGGTTGGTCACTGACCTCGAGCCAGACATCCTAGAATGTGAAGTCAAATAGGTCTGAGCAACAACAAAGCTAGTGGAGGTGACAGTATTCCAGCTGAGCTATTCAAAATCTTAAAAGACAATGCAGTAAAAGTGCTACACTCAATATGCCAGCAAATTTGGAAAACTCAACAGTGGCTGCAGGATTGGAAAAGGTCAGTTTACATTCCGATCCCAAAGAAGGGCAATGCCAAGGAATGTTCAAACTACCACATCATTGCACTCATTTCACATGCTAGCAAAGTTATGCTCAAAATCCTACAAGATAGGCTCCACCAGTATGTGGACTGAGAACTACCAGAAGTACAGGCAGGATTTCAGGACCCCGAGGGTGTGGAATTTCAGGACCCCGAGGGTGTGGAATGGACTTCCACGAGAGGTCGTTGAGGCCCCATCGGTGGGGGTGTTCAAGGATAGGCTGGATGTCCACATGGTGGGCATGTCGTGAGCGGAGCCGGCTGGTGCCACAGGTGAGAATAGATGGCCCGGGAGGCCCCTTCTGACTTGCTCTGTTTCTATGTTTCTTTGTTTCTATGATTTCGAAGAGGCAGAGGAACTAGAGATCAAATTGCCAACATACGCTGGATCATGGAGAAAGCTAGGGAGTTCTAGAAAAACATCTTCTTCTGCCTCATTGACTATGCTAAAGTCTTTGATTGTGTGGGTCACAACCAATTGTGGCAAGTTCTTAAAGAGATGGGAGTACCAGACCATCTTATTTGTCCCTTGAGAAACCTGTTTGTGGGTCAAGAAGCAAGAGTGAGAACTGGACACGGAACCACTGATTGGTTCAAAATTGAGAAAGGAGTTCTGCAAGGCTGTATACTGTCGCCCTGGCTATTTAACTTATATGCAGAGCACATCATGAGAAAGGCGGGGCTAGATGAATCACCAGTTGGAATTAAGATTGCCGGGAGAAATATCAACAACCTCAAATATGCAGAAGTTATCAATCTAATGGCAGAAACTGAAGAGGAACTAAAGAGCCTCTTGATGCGGGTGAAGGAGGAGAGCGCAAAAGTTGGCTTGGAACTCAACATTAAGACAACTAAGATCATGGCATCCGGTCCTCTCACTTCCTGGCAAATAGATGGGGAAGAAATGGAGGTAGTGACAGATTTTATTTTCCTGGGCTCCAAGATCACCGCAGATGGGGACTGCAGCCAGGAAATTAAAAGACGCTTGTTCCTGGGGAGGAAAGCTATGGCAAATCTAGACAGCATACTAAAAAGCAGAGACATCACCCTGCCAACAAAAGTGCGTATAGTCAAGGCTATGGTTTTCCCAGTTGCAATGTATGGCTGTGAGAGTTGGACCATAAGGAAGGCTGAGTGCCAAAGAATTGAGGCCTTTGAATTGTGGTGCTGGAGGAGACTCCTGCGAGTCCCTTGGCCTGCAAGGCAATCAAACCGGTCAGTCCTAGAGGAGATCAACCCTGACTGCTCTTTTGAAGGCCAGATGCTGAAGATGAAACTCAAATAGTTTGGCCACCTAATGAGAAGGAAGGACTCCCTGGAGAAGAGCCTAACGCTGGGAACAATAGAAGGCAAAATAAGAAGGGAACGGCAGAGAATGAGGTGGCTAGATGGAGTCACTGAAGCAGTTGGTGTGAGCTTAGGTGGACTCTGGGGGATGGTGGAGGACAGGAAGGCCTGGAGGAATGTTGTCCATGGGGTCACGATGGGTCGGGCATGACTTCGCGACTAACAACAACAGCAACATAGGGGCTGTCAGGAGTGCCAGCAGGTCTACTTATTATGGGGCTGTTGCGAGGGACAAAGAAGCCGGGGAGAGCCTGATGCACTGTCTTGGGTTCCTTAAAGGAGAGTAGGATAAAGGTACAATTAAAAATATATAAAAGAAGGACATTTTTTGAAAGGCAGGCAGGCAGGCAGGCAAAGTTCTAGCCCTTCCTGGAAAAAGATGCTCTTTACTAGTGCTATGCTGAGGTCTGAGGGCCAAACTAGACCTTATGCAGAAGATCTCAGAGTCAGATCAGACTTTTACAAGCTTGTAGCAACCTGGGGGTTGTCCATGGGTTCCTGGGGAAATGGGGTGAGGGTGCTTGCTATTTTCCCATCATACTGTTTGCCCAGGTCAAATCCCGCCTGCCCCCAACAAAGCTGCTGTTTGTTTTGTGGAGGAAAAAGCACAGGTGTGCCAGGGATAGCCTCAAGTTTCATTGAACAATTTTTACATATATACATGTGTATATGCATTAATTTTTATACTATGTAATGTACATTGTACATTATGTATATTTTCTCTCTCTCTCTCATACATACACATACGCTGTCCTTCATCAAAATTAATTCCAGGCTGGTCTTCCTCATCATCAAACTATACATTCCAATGAAAACTACACCACACATTTGGCTTCCGTATCAAAATACACACATTTACAGATGTATATGCATTTGCTATTTCTATTTATTAACAACATTAAAAAACAACACTCAAAACATCATTTGGCCTTTAGACACAACATACAAATGGATCAATGCATGGCTGCTTGGGGCGCCTTTTCCAAGGAGAACGCACGCTCCGCACGGAAGGCTCACCGGTAGTTATGCTCCTCGGGGCCGACATGGAAATGCTCATATGTGGAAAAGGCCTCCTCGTTCTCCCAGTCTTGGAGCTTGATGTAGAGGGACTGGGGATGTTGCGTGGTGAGCAAATGGAGAAAGTCGTTGCCCAGCCAATATTCTCCTGGTGGGGAGCCAAAGCCCTGTAAGGCAGAGGCAGAAACGTCCACAGAAGAACAGGCGGTATTAGCAAAGGCCTGACATGAGAGGCAGGAAAACAACAGGATGCCTTGAGAGGGACTGGTGTGGGGTGGCCACGCAGTGGCCCGGAAAAGCACCTGGTAGCCTAGTGGCCTGAGCAAAGGCCTTGCTCCCAGAAGGGGGGCCACTTCGGGTTGTCCCACTTCAGACTCCCCATCGGGCTTGGGTAGCTGCTGTTTCTGCATATAAAGATTCCCTACAGGTAGAAAGCCAGCACCGAAGGGGGCCATTACAGAAAGGAGAAGTGACAGAATTAAAGCTAAGGCACTGCATTACATGCAGTTTCAGTATGCTAATTTCTCTGCATGGATACACATTTAGAAATAACAATTGTAATTAAAATCAACCTTCTCCAGCCGGTGTTCTCCAGGTGTGTTGGATGCAGCATCCACCATGCCCCAAGCCAATGCTGCAGAATACCATCTGACGGAAACCAGGCTGGGGGAGGCTGCATTCACACGAGCTCCAAGGCAGAGGACAGGGCTGAGGGTGGGTTGTCACTGACTCATAGGGAGCTGTGCTGTGTGAACCTGGGCAAACCAAGAACCAGGCATGGTTGCTGAAGCAAGCAGCCTCCGTTGTTTAAGAGTGCAAAGGACACATAGCGGGCGGCCCGAAGTTCTGATGCAACCAAAATAAGGCACAAGAAGTACAAAAAGGCAGATCATGGAGGCAAATGTTCCTAGCTAAGATCTGGAGTGGAGAATGCAGTTGTCTCTGCATCAGCATATCTGGATTGCATGGGTACACACAGAAATCATATATAAGCTCTGTTAACTTTACTCCAGGCAAACAGTTTTTTGCTGATGTTAGATTTGCCTCTCTCCTTGGAGGTTTCTCTGATATCTCCTCTATGCTCCACCCTGACACAGATCTTGTGCGAACATGGCGTCCGCTTGCTTTTGAACACATAACTGGGACTGAGGAAACAGACCATGGCTAGTGCTGGGCAGAATTAAGCACATCTGCCCCAGTCCCCTGAGCCAGGAGGTGCAGCAGCCTCACCTGACCCACATGGAGCCCACTCGTTCCCACAAGTTTGAGCCTGCCTTTCTGGGAAAGTTACGGCAGCAGAAAATACCTGGCTAAGTCAACAGACTAGCGCTGGTTTCTGCAGGACCAGTACGGTGCCCCCGGGCAAAAGCTCTGTAGCACGAGGGCTGATGCAACAGGGAGAAAGAGGTGCCACGGGACTTGCTGGGCCGATTCTGAGTTCTGAGAGTCTGCGGCTTCCACCTCGGAGCGCTGCACTGCAGAGGAAGCGGGCTCAGTCCCTGCCCCAGTTAAGCTCTGGAGAGTCCGCCCATCCCTCTTGGATGTGAATAAATCAATAAATGAGGACCCTGGGTCCATCAGGCGTTGGGAAGCACTGCTGTGCGAGCCCCGTTCTTTCGGATGGGTGGCTGCAGGCACTAAAACTGCTTGGGTGGTCCTGCAAAGCCAAGGGCTGCCTCCCGCCTGGGCGCTGCCCATCAGCCAGGACTGCTAGCAGGCATGGCATTGGCCTTCTCTAAAGCGGGTGTTTAATCTGGCACTCCATCCAGGTAGCCACTTCTCTGCAGGAGAATTACAATGTCCACCCAATGTTGGGAATGAGAGGGGCAGTTGTTCTTGATGCACATCCCCAGCTTACACGAATCTGGACTTTGAGTCAGAGCAGGAGAAGGCTGCTGGGGGGCCAGGGAAAGTGAGAGGTGCAGATGGGCTTATCGCATGGCTTCCGCCCCAGGTGCTCAGGCAGGCGCAGAGGATAAGCAAGCTGTCGGGCAGTGATGGAGGAGCTAGAAAAGATAATCAAGTATGAGGACCTTTCACTGGAGACCAAGGCCAAAGCATTCATGTTTTAGTACGCAGGACTATAGTATTTGGGCATGAAAGCTGGGCAGTGAAGAAAGCTGGCAGGAAGAACATGGGCGTATTCAAAACACGGTCCTGGAGGAGAGCTTTGTGAATACTCTGGGCTAACAGAAAGACGAACAACTGGTTCCTAGATTTAATCAAGTCAGAGTTATCTCTGGAAGCAAAAATGACGAAACTGAAACTTTCATAATTTGGGCACATCATGAGATGGCAGGACTGCCTGGAAAAGACATTCATTCTAGGGAAAGCCAAAGGCAGAAGGAGACCAACCCTGAGAGGGACCAGTTCTGTAAAGGGAGCCACAGCTTTGAGTTGGCGAGAGCTGAGCAGGACAGAGCCTTCTAGAAGGCATTCCTTCGTTCAAAGGGTGCCCGTAAGTCAGAGACAACACAATGGCATGTAACAAGAACAACCCGTCAAGTCAAGGTTTGTTGTATTTAGCCATAGGCCATTACAAAACAACAGTTAGTATGTTTTATGCCATCAAGAGATCTCTGGGAGAGGGTTTTACCCTTAAAGGAAGCTTTAAATTAATGTTACTTAAAACAAAAACTGGTCTTCAGCTATTTTTCCCCAAATGAAAAAGCAGCAGTAGTGAAGGCCCCACCTGTTCGACTGGGTCTACGATGTTGGGAGAGGAACTTTTGAACTGATTTATGCTGCCCTCCTTCATTGCTGCTTTTATCTTGGCTGGGAAAAACAAGGAATCCTAGAGCAAGTCCATTCTACGCTGGCCTTTAGAAACCCCGGCCTTTTCCTGGCCTGTGCAGTGCCGGTTTTCCAAACTGGGCCCAGTTGTCCCTGTCTAGTCCTTGACTCTCAAGACCTCTCTGTTCTGTTTAGCTAGGACTAAGTACTTATGACTTAATCTTTCTTCGCCATTGTTGGGTTTTGTGTCGACTCAAAGTTTCACCTGCCAAATCAAACCGTTCATTACAGTGGTACCTTGGCTCACAAACTTAATCCGTTCCACAACTCTGGTCGCTACCCAAATTAGTTGTGAGCCAAGTCAAATTCCCCCATAAAGTTCAATGTAAATACGGTTAATCCGTTCTGTAAATATTTTTTTTTAATCACAGGGAAGATGGGCGAGATCATGGGCGCACGTGGGGGGGGGGGACGACGAGCGTGATTGCGAGCGTGCTTGGGGGGGAGATGGGCGTGATTGTGGCCATCTCCCCCCCACATTCCGAGTATGACTGTGATCCCACCCGTCCTCCCTGCACAAGAGCAACCGCAATCGTGCCCCCCCCCCCGAGCGCAACCGCAATTGCGCCTGTGCAGGGAAGACGGGCGCGATCGTGATTGTCACCCAATGCGGAGTTCATGACCTGAGTCAAAATTTTTCTGACATTTCTGTTCACAACCCAATTTGGTTGTGAACTGAGGCGTTCGTGAGCTGAGGTACCACTGTACATTCTTTTGAACAAAAGGATTCAGCTTTGCTTTCCCACACCTTCCTGGTCAGGCCAGTCTTAGCTGTTGCAGGATGCTTTTATATCAGCACCGTGCGACCTCTTGCAGCCCAAGTGCTGAGCTCCATCTTGAAGAACCTCTTGGCTGCATTCAAGAGGTGAGCAGACCCAAAGGCAAAAGGGCAGGACCAAAATACCAAATACTGGCGTATTTGAGGTTCAGTCTCCCCCTGCCAGTAGCAAAGTCGAAGGAGAGACAGTTCTACCCCTCAGAATGGCAAGAGAACTGCACAAAACCCAGAAGGGAAGAGGCACGGCTATCTGGAGAATCCGAGAACTTCCCTGCACTCCAGAAGGGCTGAACCCAGCCCAGGGGCTGGAGGTTCTGCACTCCTATTTAGATGCGGTTTTAATCCACTCAGTATCAGAAGTTCTCCCATTTCCACTCTGGAATAAAGGAGGCAGGAGCAGGACTGTCCAGGTGGACCCTCACCTTTTTATAGTCCTTCCAGGTGCGCTGGAAATCTACAGAACCATCCTTCCGGTGTTGTATCACAGTCCAGCCTCCTCCACTGGTCTCCATGTCACAAAACACCTGAACAGATTGCGGTACGTTATTGGCGGGGGTTCTGCTACATTGGATGCCATTTGTGATACCTGCTCGCTGGTTTTACTCCTTTCTTGCTTTTTTACATTAATTTGTGGCATGTTTAATTGTTGCTCTTTACACCGTTTTCCTGCTTCAGTCCTACTGATTTCATTAGCCAGCTCAAGGCACTTGCAGGGGAATCTTTCCACAAAGGGTAATAAAACCCTTCGCCCTCTGCACCCTGCATAAATGGCATTTGTGTGTTGCCCTCTAACTGAACATTTCCTAGGCAGCTCACAACAACAGAGCCCACAGCCTTGGCCAAAGAACCCAGAATTTGTCCAGCCTGTTTAAAGATGTCCCCACTGGGGCCTCCATCCCTCTGCCCATCGCAGATGCCTGCTGCCATCTGAGCATCCGGAGCAAGGTTTGCAGGTGAGGGCAAGTTCTAGCAAGGGAGGTCACCATGTGGACCTCCAGATGATCTAGCCTAGAATGTCCATCATCCTTCATCACCAGCTATGCTGGCGGGGGTGATGGGCCTGGCAGGCCAAGGTATCAGAAGGGCCTCAAGCCAGAGGGAACATTGGCTCTCAGAGGAGACATGGGAGCAGGCTGAGCAGCACGCATCCTGGGAACTCGCCCACCACCCCTCCAGAGCCCCTCTTGCTAGCATGACAAACGGCACTGGGGCTTGTACTCACTTTTGCAGTGGCTGAGCTATTGGGAAATGACAGGGTGTAGACTCCACTGCTGGTGAACCCCAATTTGTATGCAGCGGCACAGTCTTCGAATGTCTTTTGCTCTTCTGGAGGCCCCAGATAAATTTCTGCACAGAAGTCAGACAAAGGAGGTGCTTACCCCTATTCTCCCCAAGTGGGGCTGTCTCAGCTGAGGGGCTTCCATCCATGTGCACTTTTTGTAGGGCCAAACAGAGACCCTTCACAAGCAGCCACTGCCACCCTCGCAGAGGGCTGCTGTTCCCAGACCTGGGGAAGGCAGGCAGCAGCACTGGGGTGCGCGGTGGAAGCGCCTCTGCCTTGAATGGCCGAACGGCCAGGAGCGCTTGGGGGAGCAGGGAAGGAGGCCAGACCCTAACCCTAACCCACCTGGGATCCCAATCCAGTGCCCTCCCAGCCCCTAAATGGCTCCACCCATTCCCAGACCACCAATTGTTTGGGTCATTTCCCATGGTTTCTGCTGCATTTTCTTATATTGGAAGGTGCTGTTGGGGAAATTCAGATTAATCCTGGTAATAAAAACATCTGGGATCTGGGCCCCCCTCCCCCCTCGGAACACCTGCCGCAGCCACTGCTGAGAACATCGCGGCGCTCCGCCGGGCTCCGGGAGGCAGCCGACGCCGCTCCTGCGGCCACCGCTGGACCATCCCAAGGTTGGAGGACGGGAGGACGCTGCCGCCACCCTGCTGCTGAGGAGGGCGCCGCCATCTTGCTGGCCGGCGAGTTACCCACGTCCGCCCTGCTCCCCCCCGCCGGTGTTGGTGAGAGTAATGCTGGATTGGGGGCAGGGCGCAGGGATGGATGCTGGCTTAACTTGCCGGATGCGGCCAGGGCCGGTGGCTGAAGGGCAACAGCCAAAGGGCGGTCGCCGCCATTTGAGGCCATTTGAGGCTGTGCGAGGGCTAGGCTGGCGAGGGACCTTGGCGGTGGGTGGAATTTTATATTGGGGGTAGATGGGGAGTTTTATATTGTTTTAACGTTTTTATTGTATTTTAACTTGTTTTTACGGAGTCGTTCCTGGCCATGTCGATGGTTGGGTTACCTGGAGAGCGTGTGGGCACCGCCATTGGGGTGGTTGGGGGCAATGGACATTACAGCAGTGGGGGTTTAACGTGTCCACATAGAAGAAGGAGGGACAGATGGCTGACACCTGTCCCTCCTTCTGGTTCTACCCCCAGCCAGAGGGTTCCAGGTAGTCTTGTCAACTGCCCCCTGGGTCTGACGGTGCTGCTGCTTAATGCCAGGTTGGTCCACAACAAATCATCCCTCATCCACGACCTGATTGTGGATGAGGGGGCCAACCTGGCTTGCATAACAGAGACCTGGGCGGGAGATGGGGGGATGTTGCCCTCTCTCAAATGTGCCTGCCTGGGTATCTAGTTCAGCACCGTCCACACCTGGAAGGGAGGGGAGGGGGGTTGCTTCGGTTTACCGAGCCTCCATCTCCCTCACGGGGCTTCCAGTCCCCTCGAGGCCAGGGCTAGAGTGCCTCTACTTGGTGTTGGGCGACCGAGACAGACTGGGGATTCTGTTGGTGTACTGTGCACCCTTCTGCCCAACAGAATCCCTGCCTGAGCTGATGAAGATCGTCTCGGACCTGGTGTTGAAGATTCCCAGGATGTTGGTCCTGGGGGACTTCAATCTCCATGCCAAGACTGTTCTGACCGGGGCGGCTCAGGACTTCATGGCCTCCATGGCAGCCATGGGGCTGTCTCAACATGTCATAGGCCCGACCCATGAATGTGGACACACTCTGGACCTGGTTTTCTTGACGGAGCAGGAAGAGGATGGTCTAAGGGTGAGGAATTTGTGTCTAACACTCCTGTTATGGTCAGATCACTTCCTTGTGAGGTTTGTGCTCGAGAGCGGCCTTTCCCTCTGTAAGAGTGCGGAGCCGGTTGTGTGGGTCTGCCCCTGGAGCTGGATGGATCCGGATGGATTCCTGAAGGCCCTGGGGGAGTTTCCAGTTGACAAGACTGGTGCTCCTGTCGATGCTCTGGTCGAACTATGGAATGGGGAAATGACCAGGGCTATTGACACGATCGCTCCCAAGTGCCCTCTCCTGCTGGGCAGAGCCCACTCTTCCCCTTGGTATACACCTGAATTGCAGGCGATGAAGCTGGTTGGGAGACGTCTAGAGCATAGGTGGAGGAAATCACAGGATGAATCTGACCGAACATACTTGAAAGCCCATTATCGGGCCTATGCTGTGGCGGTGAGGGCGGCGAAAAAGAAATTCTTCTCCGTTTCCATTGCCTCCTCACAATGCCATCTGGTGGAGCTTTTTCGGGTGGTACAAGGGCTGGTTCATCCTGGCTCAAAGAAAGATCCTGTACCACCCTCAAAGGCCCGCTGTGATGACTTTGCCAAGCATTTTAGGGAGAAAATTGCTCAGATTCATCACGAACTGGACTCCACTAGTGACCCAGAGGCTTCTGGGGAGATACCAATGTCGCCGTCTGGTCCAAAATTGATGGATGAGTTTCAGTTATTGTGGCCTGATGATGTGGACAAGGTGCTTGGATGAGTACGTCTCACCACTTGCCTATTGGACCCTTGCCCATCTTGGCTAATTAAGAACGCCAAGCATGAGATAGGAACCTGGATCCTGGAAGTGGTTAAAGCCTCTCTGAGCGAGGGCCGGGTACCTGCCCCTTTAAAGAAGGCGGTAGTCCGACCAGTCCTGAAGAAGGCGTCCCTGGATCCAGAGGTGGCCACTAATTATAGACCAGTGGCCAACATCCCGTTTTTGGGCAAGGTGCTGGAGCGGGTGGTGGCGGGACAAGTCCAAGCACTCTTGGATGAAACTGATTATCTGGACCCATTTCAGTCCGGCTTCAGACCCAAGAACGGAACTGAATCTGCCTTGGTCACCCTGTACGATGACCTGTGCAGGGAGAAAGACAGGGGGAGTGCATCCCTGTTGGTTCTCCTGGACCTCTCAGCGGCTTTCAATACCATCGACCATGGTATCCTTCTGGATAGGCTAGCGGGATTGGGAGTAGGGGGCACTGCTTTGCAGTGGTTCCACTCCTATCTCAATGGCTGATTCCAGAAGGTGGTGCTGGGTGACTATGACTCTGCGCCATGGCAGTTATGCCATGGAGTTCCGCAGGGGTCTATTTTGTCCCCCTTGCTATTCAACATCTACATGAAACCGCTGGGAGAGGTCATTAGGAGGTGTGGGCTGAGGAATCATCAGTACGCTGATGATACCCAGCTCTACCTCTTGTTCTCTACCAATCCAGGTGAGGCAGTGGCTGTACTGAACCGGTGCCTGTCCAAAGTAATGGGCTGGATGAGGGCCAGTAAACTGAAGCTCAGTCCAGACAAGATGGAGGTCCTGTTGGTAGGCGGATCGGGCTTGGGGGAAGGGGACCGTGACCTTGTCCTGAATGGGGTTGCACTCCCTCTTAGGGACAAGGTCCACACCTTGGGAGTGCTCCTTGACCCAGAGCTTTCACTTGAAGCTCAGGTGACAGCGGTGGCGAGGAGTGCTTTCCTTCAGCTTCAGCTGTTCCATCAGCTGCGTCCCTACCCGGAGAACGACTGCCTGGCGACAGTGACACACGCGTTGGTAACTTCCCAATTAGATTTCTGCAACATGCTCTACGTGGGGCTGCCCTTGAAGATAGTCCAGATACTTCAGTTGGTGCAGAATAGAGCTGCCAGGTTGCTGACAGGGACTGGGCGTTGTGTTCACATAACTCCAGTCCTCCGTCAGCTTCACTGGCTTCCTATTGAAGTCCGGGCCCAATTCAAGGTGTTGGTTATTACCTCCAAAGCCCTTAACGGCTTGAGTCCTGGCTATGTAAAGGAGCGCTTACGTCCTTACTGTTTGGGATTTGCTGTTAGTTTAAGAAGTGGGTACTGATAGCTTGCCTAGAGACTGCCAGGGCTATTCTTTTGTTGATCAGTAAGAACTGATAAGGCTGCCAGGTTAACAGCATTGCAATCACCCTCATTTGCATGCCAAGACCCGCAATAATCCCTGTGCCTCAGTGAGGGTATCCTGCAATCAAAAGCCTTTCTACTGAGCCCCCTCTGCAGACTTCTTACCCTCCTCTGACCTGTGTTCCCCTTATTTTGTTATCAACTGCCCAGCTGCTGGGCCCATGTGACTCAGAGTCTATAAAACGCTCTGTGTATGTTCTAAAAGCATGTAGTGGGTGGTGGAGACCCCAGCCCAGTAGCACGCTGTCGTAAGTAACTGCAGAGGTCCTGGCTGTTCTATTAATAAATTCCAGAGGCTCAAGAAAATTCAGCTTCCCTGTTTATTATTTTGTTCTCGCTATTGAGAGCAAGTCCCTGTCAGTGGAGATGCATCTCTTAGGGCATGGGTCCTCAAACTACAGCCCGTGGGATGGATCCGGCCCACCATGGCCATCCCTCTGGCCCATGCCGCCATTTGCCGCCCGCACGTGCGCTTGCAGGGGAGGGGGTGGCTTGCTCACTCAGAGATGGTTCTGGACTCACTGGGAGCTCTCTGAGCGAGCGAGCCACCGCTGTGCGTGCCCGATGCCGCCTCGCGCGCGCCCAACGACACCTCGCCAGCCCGCAATGGTCACCGCAGCCTTTCAGCTGGCCCCCTAGTGAAAAACTTTGAGGGCCCCTGTTTTAGGTTCTTAGTCACTAGCAGTACAAGCTGCATGTGCTGGGCGAGGGGTACACTTTCGCTCCTCCCCTTCCCCCTGCGGCTGCACCCTCCCCTGGAACGCGGCCCCTGAGGGCACCTTCCAGGGGAAACGGGCACCCAGGCAGGAGGAGGTTCCCCAGCCAGCCCGGCTCAGCGGCTGCTACTTACGGCCGCACTGGGATGCCAGGCCTGCCCGGTGCGTCAGCGCCTCTGCCCGTGAGGCCTGCTGCTTCTGCAGGGCTGTGTTGTTGCGCAGAGCGGTGCCCAGGCGTTGCTCCAGCTGGACCACGAGGTCCATCTGCCTGGAGAGCAGCTTCTGCATTTCCAACTTGTCAGACCTGAGGCTGTGGAGTTCCTCTTCCCGTTTTCCCTCCATGGCAAGGACCTTTTTCTCTAGGAAGCTAAGGGACAGAAAGGGCAGTGACATCCTCCATAGAAGTGAAGGGAAGAGCCGCTTTGGGAAGCATTTATATCCCACCCTGCTGCCTTATAAAAAACCGCTAACAAAGACAGAAACACCTTCTGGGTAGCTCAAGAGGAGGATAACTAAAGGGCCGTCCTAACTTTAGGAGCTTGATTCGAGAGGCCAGAACAGGTGTCCCCCTATATTTTCTGGCACTGTGGCTCCCATCAGCACTAGGAGACCCTCCCTCTAGGAGCATCCTTAGGAGCGCCATCTTGTGATGGCTCCCATTCCTCATAAATTCCTACACCGTCAAAGGAGCAGCAGAGGTGATCTGCTGTAAGGGGTGGGGAAAAAACTGGAGCACCCGCCTCCTTTTGCCCCCTGAATGCCCCCTTTACCAGTTTCCTGCCCTCAAAAAGGCACCCAGCATGGTTCACACTGGTTTCTCACCTGAGGGGGGGAAGAGGAGAATCCAAGGGCAGATTCCTTGCTCCAAGATCTGAGTGCCGTCTCTAATTATCCGAACTATCGTATGGACCCCAGGTCCTGTCCTGTGGGCATAGAATCATCCTCCCCATTCTGCCTTTTTGCCTCAGACATCCTGTCCTGAAAATTACAAACCTTTTCCACACCAGAAGTCCGGACTCCTGCAGCTGGAATTAAATTGATGCAAATGCACACAGAACCTGTGAGTTGGCCCTGTTGATTCCTCATGAGTTGAATGTGAAGCAGACACATCACAAACCTGTTTCTCTCTTGGAGCTTATGGATCTCATGGGTTTGCAGCAGCAGCTGTTTCTCAAGCTTATTGGTAGTCAGAGAGTTTTCCAGTACTTGGATTTCCAGCCGTGAAGTCTGGTTGAGAACCTGATTGATGGAGATGGGTGGGGTGGGGGAGATACAAGCCACTAAACAGGAAGCAAAAAAGTCAAGAAAAGACAGACCTGGTTCACTAGGTCTTTGTTTCTCTGCTTTTGTTTTTAAGCAAGAGAATTGCTGCCTTTGGCAGGCACATGTAGAAAAACAGAACCAGTTATGGCCCAATCCTGAGTATTTAGACAGATAAAAGTCCTATAGCTTCCTGCAACTCCCAGCCACCAAGGATGGTTGGAGAATAGTGGGAGTTGTAGTACTTTTGTATTTAGTCTAAACATGCAAAGGATTTTGCTTTTAATTGTCCGTAACAATAATCAGTGCGTAGAATGAATGAGCTGCCAAGAAATCCAGGTGCTCTGGGAAAATAGTCAGGAGTGGCTCAAAATGCTGTGTGTGTGTGTGAATGTGCATGCACACACGTGCAATGCTCCCGTCTGCTCCTTCTTACCTGCATCTCTACATCGGTGAGCTTGCGAGTCTGCTCAGCTGTTTGGTTTAGAAGACTTGCACCAATTTCCAGAATGGTTGCTGTATGGTTCTGAACAGCACCGAGGTGGCTGTCAGACATTTCCATCCTTGCGTTCTCCTGGATGTAGCTCTCCAGCTGTAAGCCAGTTTCCATGATGAAAAAAAAATTAAATAAGCTACGGTGGCCTGCTGTGTGGGTAGGCAGCCACTGTGAATGCTGAAGCAGCAATTTTGGCATATTGTGTCATCTGAACCCAGACAGCATGGGTTGTGCAAGGGTTAAACAACCTCTGTGTAACCCATGGCCTGTTCTAGGGTTGTGTAACTGCCATACAACTCATTAACCAGATTCAGATGGTTTGAATATCCAGAAACCAGTCATGATAGCCTGCAGTGATTGTGCAAACCATATCATTGGAATGTGAGCTGCTTTGAGATGCTTTCAATCAGATGGTGGGGCTAAATGGACTCAGTCAGGCAGGGCTAGCCTGAAAGACAAGATTCTCCCCTTCTCCCTGCTCCCTCCGCCCCACAGCACCATCACACCATTCCATATGCACAAGCTATCTGGATTAATAATATTTGTTTATTTAGAACTTTATTCCAAAGTGCTGCATGAAAACACAGTAAAACAACAGTGTCCATCACTACAGAACTGCATTGATTGTAATAACCTTAAAGTACAACAGAACTACATGAATACTTTTTTCAGTTATAAAAAGCTTAACTAATATAGAAGAATAAATCCCATAATAAAGAAATCAAACCCATGTAAATGCAGAAAGCCTTAACCCTCAGACCTCAAATAATCAACCAATCCTTCCGTTTCAAACAGAAAAAGTTTTCGAGCCTTTCTTGAACTCCTTCAGACTCCTGGTTGGCTGCAGCACAAGGGGAAGGGAACGTCTTGAACCCAGGACAAGGCATCTGAGGGAAAAGGCCCTGGAAAGCATGCTGGCCGGACACGGTCATCTGTAAGCCAGCAGGAGTCAGCACAGCCTGACACATGGGTCTGGTAGTCTGCCCAGAAGAGCAGATGGGAAAGATAAGCTGCAGAATGGAGCAGCAAGGCCTTCAAGACTAGCAGCAAAATCTTGCTGTGGTTTCTGGCCTTCAAATTGAGGATGGTCACGAGAACAGTCCTAACAGCATTCTGAACCAGAATTAAAGGAAGAACCTGAGCATCTGAGGAGTACAGGAACCTGAGCATCTGATGAGTACACATGAGATGAAAGGTATAATTAGGTGGAATCTGCATTCGTTTTGAGTGTTCAGTCAAGGAACACATCAAAGGACAAGCATCCACCAGGGACTGAGACCAGCTGGGCACCCTGAGGACAAAGAAGGAGTGTACAGGAAAAAGAAGGGGGGCAATCAAGATGGAAAATCGGGGCCTGCCAACCAGCCTTCCGTCAGAACCCCACTCCCTGCTGCACTGTCGCCAGCAGCCTGATGTGTGGGGCACGAGGCGAGCTATGGCCTGCTCGCTCTTCTGCCCGTTCTGTGCCTCTCAGCTCCCTCAGGCACGCGCCTCAGTCTACCTAATGGTGAGGCCTGTCTCTGTACTCCTGCTTTCTTCTTCCCACAAAATACTGAAAAGTTAAACTCTGCACAGATGCACGGAATCCTTGTTTCACAGCTGTAAATGTGGAGCTTCTGCCCCCAATTTCAGTTTAAATCTTGTAAGGGCACAATCCCAGGCACTTATGAAAAAGTCCTAGAACTCTTGGCACGCCTCAGTTGTGGGACTTTTTTGTCCACATATGCATAGGAGCAGATCTTAGCAAAGCTGCCTTGCTGCAGACACGTGATGGCCGTGATCTTTGCCCTCGCTCTTTTCAACCACAGCTGGGCCTCACAGAGGATCCCATGATCTGCAGAACCAGGAAGGACACCTGCCACCAGGTAGCCCTCTGAGCGGTCGGAATTGCAGAGCTCAGAAGTCTTCCCGCAACGAAGAGGGGTAGCTGTGCAACACGTAGACTTAGTTTGCTCACCCGCATGTCTGTATGTGCACGCTGAAGGGAAGCATGCAGATCAATGAGGAACCAAGGGGAACAATCTAGGAGAAGCACAGCTGGCCAACTGGGGGACCTTGACCAAAGACTGCAGCTTCAAAGGGCCAGAGGGAATCACTTGGGTTCTTGGAGTCACTGATCCTGCCATTGCTGAAAGCACCAGTGCCATCCTGGGGCCAGTTTCAGTCCCCATAGGAGACACTTATAGGGGCTACACCCGGGGGGGCTAAAGCCAAAGTCTGGACTAAAACACCCCAAATACCAGCCTATTTTAGCCTCTTGCTCCTAGTAACTAAGTCCTGGGAGGGGCCTTTCAGCCGTTTAGAAAAACTGCAGAAAAACTGGGGGAAAGGTGGTAGTTGGAGGAAAGGAGGCAAGACTAGGGGAAGGGCGGTGATATTCTGGGGAGTCCTAGAGAGGGCCAGATTGTGACTCCAGGTAAATGGATTTGGCCCCAAGTTCTACACTCCTGCTGCAGACTAAAAACACCGATACCATCAGCCTTTCCTCATACAAGAGGTTTCCAGATCGTACAATTTCCAGGCCATTTCTGCTGTCTTTGTCTACACTTTTCACGCCTCCTTTGCTATGGAGCAAATAGAATTGTATTCTATTCTAGAGCAGAGGTCTCCGGTGCAGGGGTGTCATGGCATTTGTAGGTACCTCCAGTGGTGCTGGAAAGGGGTCCCCAGCAGGGTTCCCACAGGCATCTGGAAAAGGTTTTCATTCCCCCCCCCCCTTTCTCAAAAATGCTTACATGGGATGTATGAAAGCTATGCAATCTTCTAGTGATTATCCATCAGCTTCAACAAAAGCAAACCAAATATTGAAATAAGTATCCATTTGAACTTGGTGTCCATATGCCACCTGCTCAAATATCAAAAGCGATGCGAGTTCCACGGTCCACTGCATTACCGAAGGAAAGTGTTTAGCTTTCCGGTTTTGTAGTATCACCCTCTTACTAGTCAAAAGGGTGCAGAGAATCAATTTCACCTTCTATGTGTTAATTTTCATGAAGCAAATGATCATTCAAAAGCGCACAGATATCAGTGGGTGTGCCAGCACTAACCTCCCCCGCACTAGAACAAGCTGCTACAGAACATTGTCAAAAGAAATGTTCAAAGGAGTTTTAGCTGTTTTATACTGCCTGCAATTAGTGTGATAGATCTCGACTAAAGAGTCTTGTCATGCCTAGTAGACACAGAGCAAACCTTTTAGCTGAATATCATGCAGCATATGGTCTGTAGAAGCAGCAGGTGATGTTCAAGTGGCATTCCACTGATTACGCATTTTCTGGTGGGAGTTACAGCTGTTTTGGAAATTGCACCCCTTTGGGAATCTGACTCTCTTCTCTTTGTCAAGAGTTCTCCTCGTGCTTGGCCCTGGCTTAGCGAGTGAACTGAGCCACAGGGAAGCCTGTGGATGCTTTCAAATCTCCAGTTGTGTAATGCTCAACAGCTCTGATTGTGCTGCTGTACATGCAGCACAAACAAAGGCTGCAACACGTGTGCACAGAAGCAGGACCCTCTTGCACAGAGTTCATGTGTAAATGGCTCCCAGAGGGTGCCCACAGAAGCATTGGGGGTGCTTGGTAGCAAGCCAGACTCGCTGCCGTGAGAAAGAACGTCCGAGCCCAGGGAGCTGAACCAAGGGGATCCAACGGATGCCTCACACATTGCCAGACTGGGGATGCTGTTCTGGAAGGCTAGTTCAGTGAAATCATAATGTATATCACTTTACATTTACGTTGTCTCTCACCTGCGATTTTGCTGCCCACTCATCCACTTTGGGGAGCTTTTCTGGAACTTTTTGCAGTTTGATGGGCCAGCTGTAATTGTTTCCTAACAGCTTTCCAGCCCGGTTCAAAGACCAGGTAGAGATTTTTATTTTCTGAGACTGTATGCCATTCTTCGGATAGGCCTGACTGTTTTTCTATCTTTTACATCTGCAAGAACTGCAAAGAGCACAGAGCCACACGCCTTCTTTATAGTGCTTCTCACTTTCGGCGAGGCATTGCCTGGGCACATCTGCACTGCCACAGTGTCTAATCAAAATGCAGCCCTTCCAGAGAGGATTCCACCCTGGCTGATGGCAGCTGGAGTAAGTTTCTTTCAAGGGGAACTTTTGCTGACATCTTTTCGCTGCATTCTGAGCTGCTTCTGGTTTTATTATCTCTTTTATTGTGACTGAACATCCTTCAGGCGATCTCTGTTTAACAGGGAACACAGTATCTACATTTGAATAACGATGTGAAATAAACAGCCAACTGCACATATGCAAGGATGACAGTGGTCTCATTACAGAGAACTTCATTTAGAAATCCCAGGCAGTGCCAACCATTTCTGAAGGCAGCCAAAACTTAAATTCTCCCCTCCCTCTCACAGGGCCCAAGCTGTCAGAACTGCAAATCTGTGTTTACCAGCTACATCTTTTTTAATATTTTTACTCCGGAATAGGGACTGAGTGTGAAATCCAGATTAGGAAGCTCATGTGGAGAACCAGGGGGGCCTTTAAGGTCAGGGGGTCCTTGCACCTGCTTTAGTATAAAAATAAAGAAGGGGGGAAAGGATACAACTGCTGGCTTCAGAGTTAAAGTGGTGTCTGTTTCAAGGAAACCACTCTTTAGAATGCATTTAACGACCCCATTGGCTCCATCTTGCAGAGGATTTTACTTGGATAGGCCATGGGGCACTGCCAGATCTTCTGGAAAGGCTGGAGGAGAGCCAGACCTCTCCAAGGTCCCCATGGAGCCAGTGTTGGGATACTGGAACAGGCTGAAGAACTGACAGTGCTCACAGGCCTATACAAGTCTGCTTATACTGGGATTTGCTTAAGCACCATTGACTGGGGCTTACTCCTAGGAAACTGGATATAAGTGCAGTGGGAATGGGGCCTTTTAAGAAGTACATTTCAAATGAAGGGTTTGTCTTTTCTTTGTTGGCTGCACTGGTAGCTGACATTTCAGCAAAAGTTTTGCATGCTATGGCCTGTTTAAATGTTCCCATGGGCACATGTGCAGCTACTTTTCCAGTTGCTTGTGGCAACTAAATATAATAATCAGGTAACCCAGCAGGGAAGCACTACAAATCTTGTCTCGTTTTCCCTTCTGCCTTTGAAGCTCCAAGTTATTGACACAAGTAAGGCTATTTTCATCCATGGGGTTGTCAGTCAATACTGCTGAAGTATTGCTCTTCTCCAGTCAGCCGGAAGCAAAATAAAAATTTTGCTTTCACATGTCAATAGATCCAGCAATGCCAATCTGCATTTTCAAAGCAGCTTATCAACTGCCCCTTGGGGGCCTGATGGTGCTGCTGCTCAGTGCCAGGTCGGTCCATAATAAAACATCCCTCATCCACAACTTAATTGTGGATGAGGGGGCCAACATGGCTTGCATTACAGAGACCTGGGCAGGAGGGGGGGAAGTAGCCCTCTCTCAACTGTGCCTGCCTGGGTATCTAGTTCAGCACCAGCCACGTCCGGAGGGGAGGGGAGGGGGGGTCACGTTAATTTACCGAGCTTCTAATTTCCTCGTGGGGCTTCCTGTTCTCTCGAGACCATGTCTGGGCTCCTTATACCTGGTGCTGGGCGATCGAGACAGATTGGGGATTCTGCTGGTGTACCGTGCACCCTTCTGCCCATCAGACTCCCTGCCTGAGCTGATGGAGATCGTCTCGGACCTGGTGTTGAAGACCCCCAGGATGTTGGTCCTGGGGGACTTCATTCACCATGCTGAGACTGTTCTGACTGGGGCGGCTCAGGACTTCATGGCCACCATGACGGTCATGGGGCTGTCTCAACATGTCATAGGCCTGACCCATGAATGTGGACACACTCTGGACATGGTTTTCTCGACGGGGCAGGAAGAGGGTGATTTGAGGGTGAGGAATTTGTGTCTGACACCCTTCTCATGGTCAGATCACTTTCTTGTGAGGTTGAGCTCAGAGCTGGCCTTTCCCTCTGTAAGGGTACAGACCCTGTTGTGATGGTCCACCTTCGGAGCCGGATGGATCTGGATGGATTCCTGAAGGCTCTGGGGGATTTTCCGGTTGATAAAGCTGGCACTCCTGTTGATACTCTGGTTGAACTGTGGAATGGGGAAATGGCCAGAGCTATTGACACGATCGCTCCTAAGCGTCGTCTCCTGCCCGGCAGAGCCCGCTCATCCCCTTGGTATACATCTGAATTATGGGCGATGAAGCGGGTTGGGAGACGTCTAGAGCGTAGGTGGAGGAAATCACGGGATGAATCTGACTGAACACGCCTACGAGCTCATTATCGGGCCTATGCTGTGGCGGTGAGGGTGGCCAAGAAGAAATTCTTCTCCAGTACCATTGCCTCCTCACAGTGTCATCCAGCTGAGCTCTTTTGAGTGGTACATGGGCTGATACATCCTGGCCCTAAGAAAGATCCTGTACCACCTTCGATGGCCCTCTGTGACAACTTTGCCCAGCGCTTTAAGGAGAAAATCGCTCAGATTCGTCACGAGCTGGACTCCACAAGTGATTCAGATCCTTTAGGGGAGGTGCCAATGACTCCGTCTGGTCAGATATTAATGGATGAATTTCAGTTACTGCAGCCCGATGATGTGGACAAGGTGCTTGGACAAGTACATCCTACCACCTGCTTACTCGACCCTTGGCCATCGTGGCTGCTGACCAAAGCCAAACACGGAATTGGTTCCTGGATCCTGGAGTTTATTAATGCCTCTCTGAGGGATGGCCAGGTACCTGCTCCTTTAAAGGAGGTGGTAATAAGGCCCGTCCTACAGAAGGCATCTCTGGATCCAGAGATGGCCACTAATTATAGACCAGTGGCCAACATCCCGTTTCTGGGCAAGGTGTTGGAGCGGGTGGTGGCGGGACAAGTCCAAGCACTCTTGGATGAAACTGATTATCTGGACCCATTTCAGTCCGGCTTCAGACCCGGGTACGGTACTGAATCAGCCTTGGTCGCCCTGTATGATGACCTGTGCAGGGAGAGAGACAGGGGGAGTGCGTCCCTGTTGGTTCTCCTGGACCTCTCAGAGGTTTTTGTTACCATCAACCATGGTATCCTCCTGGATAGGCTGGCGGGACTGGGAGTAGGAGGCACTGCTTGGCAGTGGTTCACTCCTACCTTGATGGCTGATTCCAGAAGGTGGTGCTGGGGGACTTTGGCTCTGTGCCATGGCAACTTTGCCATGGAGTACCACAGGGTTCCATTTTGTCCCCCTTGCTATTTAATATCTACATGAAACCGCTGGGAGAGGTAATCAGGAGGTGTGGGCTGCGGAGTCATCAGTATGCTGATGACACCCAACTCTACCTCTCTTTTTCAACAAGTCCAGGTGAGGCAGTGGCTGTCCTGAACCGGTGCCTGGCCAAGGTAATGGGCTGGATGAGGGCCGATAAACTGAAACTCAATCCAGATAAGACGGAGGTTCTGTTGGTGGGTGGATCGAGCTCCTGCATAGGTGACTTGGGCCTTGCCCTGGACGGGGTTGCACTCCCTCTAAAGGACAGGGTCCACAGTCCCCCAGTTCAGGCAGAGGTGCTCCTGGTCAGACCAAATCTGCCTCAGGGAAGAGGAATTCAGCCTGTGCTGGATGGGGTTACACTCCCCCCCCCCCCCGAGGCCACAGGTTGGCAGTGGGGGATACATCTGGAGCTGCTGCTGAGTCTGGATGCCCAGGTCTTGGCAGTGGCCGGAAGTGCACCTCCACAACTGAAGCCGGTTGCCAACTGCACTGGTCCCTGCAGATTTCTGGCCTGGCCACGATCACACGTGCCTTCTTGCCGGTCCTCTAGCCACCATAGCATGTTTCTCAGGAGGTTGCCCATTGAGCCTTGGTTTGGGGGCTTAGGCTTTGTGCAATGCTGATTGTGCAATGCTGTTATTTTCAGGGAGTTGTCCAGCTCCTGGAAGGACTCTCAGTGCCGGCCTGCAGCAGGTCTTCTCCTTGGCCAAGGGAGGGCACCAGGCAGGAGGCGCTGCACCACTCACTGGGTAATTCCACCCAGTGTCCAGAAGACCAGAAGGCGCAATCCCATGCTGGCTGGGGGCTGCCCGCCTGCACACGCTGCTCTGGGGTCTCAGGGGTGATAGATGTGAAAGGATGGTTTGAAACAAGGCAGTGGAAAGATTTAAAAGGGTAACAAAGAAAATTCTTAGCCCAAAGGAGAGGAGGGGCTAAGATCAGACAGCACAGGGTGTGAGAAAACAGGCAGGCAGGATGGCCAAATACTGACTCAATGACTTGTTTATTGACAAGCTTGGCAGAAGAAAATGAGCCTGTCGTAGCGCACCGGGGGCAGGGCTGGATTGGGATAAGGGCCGGTGTTGGAGCAGCGCGGAGCAGGCGGGCGGAAAGAGTGTGAACTCCCGGCACCCCAGGCAATGAGGGGAAAGGAGGAGGGAGAAGCGGCCAGGGGCAGGGCATAAAATGGGATGTGGACATGTGCTCAGGTGAGCTGGAGAATGGGAAGGAAGCCATTTTTCAATCCTTTTATTGCAATAAAGTTTTAAAAAGAACCCTCTGCATGCTTGGAATATTTTTCTCTTCTGATAAAAAGGAAAGAGTGTTCATAACAGGGGGGTGGGAAAGCAAATGGGTGTGCACGGCTGCTGGTGGGAAAGCAGCCCCCCCCCCCCCCCCCGCCAGTGGGACAGTTGTTCTGCAGCAGGGGTGTCATGGTGCCGGGCAAAGGCCTTCCTTTAAAAAAATTAATAATGAATGTCATTCACCTTTGTTTTGTTGTTCTGATAATACTTATTGTTACTCAATTTTAATATGTTGTTACTGGGTTTTATTGTGTTTTTATCTTGTAATGGAGAGCTGCACAGAGGTGCTGTGGCACAACTAGGCAACATATACATTTTTTAAATAAATAAATGCCTAACGGGCTGGGTGAGGAGCTGCATGCTGCCCACAGCTGCGCATTCCAGACCTGGGAGAATTCAGGGTGCTGGATGCAGCTGCTGGAACTGCTCTCATACCACCGTCCTGGCACTTAGAAGAGAGCCACTGCTACCCAGAAGTGTAAAATTACCGAGCCGTTAAAATCCTGGGCACTTTCTAAGATCCTCACTCGAAGGCTGGGCGAGACAAAGACCAGCACATGCAGCGCATTCCTAAAAATATCCCCCTTTCCCTTCTTCCTTCCGCTTCTATCAGTCTCCTTCCCTGCCTGCGTTTCGCGTGTGCACAGACTGATAAGCCCCTTGCGCTGCTATTTTAAGAACCAGCAATTGCAATGAAGCAATTAGCCTGCTTGGAACTGGACAGAGTCACAAGCACACTCATTGCGGGGAAAACCGCTTCATCTTGCTCAATAATTCAAATGCTGGCTGAGACTACAAGTGGGAGAGTCACTGTGGCCACCCGGTGTGGGTTTCTGAGTCACGTCCTCCAGTGTTTCCGATTCGGGTTGCAGGCAGACCAGGAACACAGCGGCCTGGCTCGCTCCCGCGCCTGTGGCAGCAGACGTAGCTCCCGCGACAGGCACAGAAGTGAGCAGAAGCTGGCCAGCCAGCTGGGGATAGAAGGACCCTGTGGTCTTTATTAGGGGATTATGCAGGCTTCTTGTCTCTGCCAAGAGGACTGGCAGGTCCCTGAGATAAAGCTAACTTTTCTGGGGCGTGGGCCAGTCTGTTACAGCCAGCATTTGCTCTCCCATGAACCCAGGATCAAGACGCAAAAGTCCGCTGGTGGTGCTCGAGAGTGGCCTCTTGCAGACTGTGGCAGCAGAAACCTGAACTGCTGCCTTCCCCAACCTGGTGCCCTTCTGGGGCATTGGGCATGGTAGTCCAACCCAACTGGGGGGCACCAGAAAGGAGAGGTATGAAAGCAAGGGCTAACTAAACATAGCATTTTATTTTCCCACTATTTTAATTGCTAATTTATCTTAATCGGTGGTTTTATATTTATTATTGGATGTGCTATTTTTATTTTTTTTTATCTTTTTAAATTGCTGTTATTGTGAACCATCCTGAGACTTCAGTGATGGGGTGGTATACAAAAGTTCTAAATAAATAAATAAATAAATAAATAAATAAATAAATAAATAAATAAAGAAAGAAAGAAAGAAAGAAAGAAAGAAAGTAATAGCAAACCAAACTTTTCCCCCTTAGGAAAGAAAGCAGGAGAGCAGCTTTCTCCTACTCCCATCACAAGGCCGGGTGCAACTATTCCATCTTTTCCTCCCAAACGGATTTGCTGAGGGAAGAGCAAAAAGATGGAAGAACTGGTGGAAAAACAAGTGAGGGTTGCTACTGGAAAACCGGCTTGTAGCCAGGGGGTTCCCCCCTAATTTGTTCTGCCCCCCCCTTACAACTTTTAAAAACAGACTCTTCCCATACTGCATTTAAAATCCCTGCAGACTAGATCAACTGCCCTCTACTTTCTCCCCTGCAAAACCATCTTTAGGCTGGCTGCAGGCCAGGCAAAAGCCCTCCTTGTCCAGACACTCCACAAGTAAAACTCCCGTGAGCAAGGCAGGGCGACTGCATGGCAAAAGCCTCATCTAAAAACCAGCAGAATGTGGGGTGGCTGTGAAAGTTCAAGGAATTCAAAGATCCAGAGTTCCCAATCGCACACGGGTTCTAGTTTGCAAAATCCCCGACTCTCCATGACATGCGCACAAAAACCACCAGTCATGGGAGGGGAATTTTCTTTCCAGTCCAAAAATTCAACCACAGTTAGGAGACGGTGCCTACCTAGGGATGCTTCAGCAGTTAATTTCCCCTCTCTCATCCTCATGCTTTATATGGTGATTTTCCAGAGCATTCAAAATATTTCTTTATGTCGTCTTCTCGTCATCTGCAAAACAGCTCTTGGCGGTTTTGCCGCTATTAATATCCCTGTATTGCAGGTGGGGGCAGAGGGGCGAATGGCTTGCCTACAGCTGCCTGGGTTGCTCACAGCAGCAACAAGATCAAGACAGACTTTCTGAGGTGTGACATTTTTAGCAATGCCCGGGAGGTGGTGACATGGAGCAGCCAATTAGGGCCAGACCCCCCAACCTTTCATTTGGAGCCCTGGATCTCTGGGACACCCCTGGAAGAAAGGTACAGGGCTCCTGAACCTCTTTGATGGGTTGGAGTTTTGCCCACAAGTACTTCACGTCCCCCTCTCACAAAATTTTTCTGCTGGAGATTTTTTCTGCCATCAAATGCCTTCCTCTCCCGTTCATACACTCCTTTTTACAAATGCCAGTGTCCTTAGGCGGCAGAGTTCTTTAAAGACACAAAGACAGGTATCTGTAAGGCGTCCGTCCATCTGTTTGTCCTGTGGGCCTGAGTCCCAGATCTTTTCTGCACCTAGCACCACTCTGGCTCATTCTGTACCCTTTGGGTCATCAGGATTGCGCAGGAGAACTTCCCGGTGGACTCTTGGAAGAGCCACACAAAAGGTTGTATTGAGGCACCAAGGTTTGGTTCTTGGGCTGAAAATCATGCTGGTGCATCCCGGCTGAAATTAAGCCTGGCTAGGGGGCTGCTTGGAGGGCCCCTGTGCATCCCCGCAAGCCCCATGATTAAAGAAAAGGGGCGGTGCACGCAGACACCCCACCTGAGGTGGTACTGCACTTCAAGTCGCTGGTGCTTACTATTTCAATTTCTCAGGTGAATTTCTGAAAAAGGACTCAGGGTGACTGGTAATGCCATTAAAATACAGAAAATGGAAAACAGCTACCACAATGATCCATCAAAGAAAAACAGCAATGGCATGTGGGACTCCTGTAAGTGCTCGACCGAAACATTAAACAGTCCAGGAGACGCTGTGAGATGCCTAGGAACAAAGTGAAGTCTTGATCTGGGGCCAGAAAGGAGGCAGCGCCGGTGCCAGGTAAGTCTCACCGGGAAGATGGCTCCACAAGCAGGAGAGCGGCCCTGGAACAGCCTCTCCCGCAAACCAGCTTGAGGGAGGTGCTCTAAGGTTCAGCCAGCCACAACCCTGCAAGGAAGCATGGCGCAAGAGCAGTGCAAGCCCCTCTGCCCACCCGAGCCCCTGGGCATACCTTCTGCAGCCACTGGGTGTTGTTCTCCATGATGTTCTCCAGCTGCTGGAACCTTTTCACAGGCCACTTGGCTGCGGATGGGGATGGAGCATCCCTCTGGAGTGAGTTGGAAACTTGCTGCTCAGATGCTGGGGAGCTACAGCCTCCGAGCTCCGGCAGCAGGAAAGTGTAGGTGCAGGAGCCAAGCTGCAACTGATGCCTCAGCCTTTCTGGAGCATCCTTCTCCTTGGCGTGGGGGCCAAGTCCCAGGGCCACCGGGCTCATTGCTGCCCACATGGGCGACAGGAGATAGGCCAGTTGTCCCCAGCTCCTCATGTTGCAATCCTGCCTTTAAAAGCTCCCCTGCGCACCCAGGGCTCAGCCCCACACTGGGACCTGCTCCACCTCCTCCTATGCCAGATCTGCGAGTCTCCTCAGAATGGGAAAAGACCCCTAACGTTTCCAGAACTCCGTGTCTGCACCCAGGGAAGCCCAGGCAACTGCCTTCCCCATCTCTGGCTCATGTCCTCTTGACAACTGCAGGAAGTATTGTGATGATGACTTCTAGGACCTCCCACCAGCCCCCCCCCCCCCCCCCCCTTTTCGCCCCCCCCCCCCCCCCCCCCCCCCCCGCCTTCTTGTTCCCGCTCCATCCTCCCCTTGCCCCCTGCAGGTTTTGGAAGACAGCCTGGATTATTTTAAAGATGCTTTGTCTCTTTGCCCGCTGAGTCAAGCTCCAATTCTGATGAGATAATTAGACCACAGGAATGCACACTCCAGAGTCAGCCGTGCTTTCTCCAGTGTATGCCTAATTTCCCCTGCCAGCTGGGCAGGGAAGCAAACATATTCTCTTCCCAAAGCCAGAACTTCAGATGTGGCGATGCAGAAACTCTGTGGTTTTCCTTTAGTGCTAAAGTAGAAACAATGGTGTGTGTGTGTGGTGGGGGTGGGAATCTCACCCTATGCAGGAAAGACATGACATGGGAAATGTAAGGTGAATGGTACTTATATACCTCTTTAGAAGGCCAGATACTGAAGATGAAACTCAAATACTTCAGCCACCTAATGAGAAGGAAGGACTCCCTGGAGAAGAGCCTAATTGCAAGGTCTTGCACTTGGGGCATAGGAAAGGGTGTCATAAGTACAGGTTAGGTGACAAGTGGCTGGAGAGCAGCACTTGTGAAAGGGACCTCGGGGTGCTGGTTGACTGCAGGCTGAACATGAGCCAGCAGTGTGATGCAGTGGTCAAGAGGGCGAACGCCACCCTTGGTTGCATAGCCAGAAGTGTGGCTTCTAGATCGAGAGAGGTATTACTACCACTCTACACGACTCTAGTGCACCCGCAACTGGAGTATTGTGCTCAGTTTTGGGCCCCTCATTACAGAAAGGATATAGGCAGGTTGGAGTCACTGCAGCGTAGGGCCACAAGGTTGGTGGCCGGTTTGCAGGGGATGCCGTATGAGGCGAGACTGAGGGAACTGGGCCTCTTCAGCCTGGAGAAGAGGAGACTCAGAGGGGATCTGTTGGCGACACACAGGTATGTGAGGGGATGTCACATGGAGGTGGGTAGAGCCCTGTTCTCCCCTGCAGAGGAAGACAGGACGCACTCCAATGGAGCAAAGCTCAGGGAGCCAAGGTTCCATTTGGATGCCAGGAAGCACTTCCTGAGAGTCAGGACCCCGAGGGTGTGGAATGGGCTTCCACAGGAGGTCGTTGAGGCCCCATCGGTGCGGGTGTTCAAGGATAGGCTGGACTTCACGACTAACAACAACAACAACATATTTTAGCAAAGGCTCTAAGTACGTATGCCATCAAGTCCGACCCACTGAACATGGCAAGGCTTCCAAGTAATCACGTGTAATGGGTCCTCAGGCATGTTGGGTTTATGGGCACATTTTGGAGTTTGTGAAATTGCACCAATGCAAAGTGCCTGATCATCGGCTCGCCTCATTAGCATCCACCTGGTGCACCTGTGCATTTTAGCTGTACCGTATTCAGCAAAACCTTTGGTTATGTGTCTCTTAGGCACCTCAGTGTCTCCTTCATAAGGGAATGTCTAATTTGGCTAATGGCAGGTAGTGCAATGCAGTGAATGCTTCTTTTAAACACGTGCTTTGGCAATGTCCAAAAGTTCTTTTGGGAGGAGTACGTTACACAGAAAAACATAGTGCTGGAACAATCATTCATACGCTTTTGAATGATTTACCTGTTTGTGGAAAGTACTAGATCAAAGGGAAATGGATTCTCTACATCCTTTTGAATAGTAACAGACTGATATTACAAAATTGGAAGGATAAACTCCCACTTTCTCTGATGCAAGGAATGGGGAACATTACAATGCTTTTGAGATATACTGTAGTTCTCATATAGCCCAAAGTGCCTGATCCTGCCTACTCTTGGAAGCAAAGCAGGGTTGGGCCTGGTTGAAGTCTGGATGGGTGACTTAAATGCCCAGGCAGCTTCAGCAATGGGAGATTCAGAAAGTGTAACAACAACAACAACATATAAACACCAAGTTTAAATGAAAATTGTGTGGGTATTTGGTTCACATTTGTTGCTGATGCATAATTGCTAGAAAGCTATATGCATTCCATATCAACCCATACACACACACACATTAAAAAATGGAAAAATTACTGGGGCCATGTTGGGGACTGCAGATACATTCTAATAATATATCAGCATGCACACATGTGTATATGCTAGCATTTGCAATTTTTATGCAAATATGCATATACTTTTTGTTGCTTTTTTTTCTTTCAGAAATTCTTACATGGCCACCCAACTCAAAAGTAAACATGAGCATGATCAAGACAAGAGGGGCACGTCTACCAGGAAAAGCTTTGCATCTGTGGGAAGGAGGTTTCTCCCCTCACCCAGAGGAGAGAAGAAGGGGAGACTGAAACACTGCAGAAGGGGAAAAAACATCTTCCGTTCCATTAGGCATACTGAGCATATTTCCCAGGCCTTGGAAGTTTCTGGGCAATGGAATGCCTGAACTCGATTCTTCTGTGCACTGTACTTCGCCAGCAACTCTGAAGGCACATGGAGCAGGGGGAAGTGAGCCTCTGTACTGTTGGATTTAGGGTGGTCACGGATCAAAGAGACTGTACGCAGCATGCAGAAAGAGGACGAGAGACACACGTATACAATTTGCATTTGCTGATTTACACATACAGATTCAAATTTAGAAATAATTGCTATAATGGAACTGGAAATATAATCATCTCAACTTCCTGGGGAAGGCTGGGTCCAGGTGTGCTGCCGAGGTGCTAACGAATTTCAAATGCTTCTTTATCTTGAAACTGGAATTGAGCACAGTATCCTTAAAATATATAAAGGCCTTCTGGAATCCCTTCAAATAGAGGAGCGTCCTCTGTGAAAGGGACCACCCTCAGATTCTTGGTTTGAATCCCATTCCCCCTTTTCAAATCGTGGGCATTCAAACTGGTTGGCTAAGTGAGAGGGGTGCTGGTACAGATGCCTGCCAGGGATCTGTTGGGTGGTACCCAAGGTAGTGATGGGATCTGTTTTCCCCCAAGCAGAAAAGCACAGTGCTTGGTGGCCTGGAAATGGCTGGAATCCGCTTAGGACTAGATGGCCCTCCCAGTTCAGTCCATTATCTACCTAGTCATCTTATTTTTGGAAAGGCAGCCTCTGTGTATCTACGTTTGGGTGTTCTGTGGAGGGCCTCTTGGCACTGGAATGAGGAATCTGGTTGGTATGCTGTGATGTTTGGGGGAAGGACTGTTTTGTTTTCCATCTCTGTCGTGTGCCCTGCTTCCCAGCCCAGGTGAATATTCCTGGCAATATAGACCCTTCGGCTCTTTTTCCTTTGTGAACCATCTCTTTCTCTCCCTTCCTCTCAGGACTACATGTAGTGCCACATGCGTTAAAGTCCAAGATTTTTAGTTATTTTGGTGTACCACACACGGGAGATAGGAAGTTAAGCCTTCCCTCCCAACCCTCTTTCTCCTTTACATTACCACCAGCACCCGACCACTACCCCAATACAGAGGCTAAAGACAAAGAAAAAATACCATTGGCAGCAAAACAATGTTTGTATTTATGGCGCTGGAAACGTAAGCCCGAGAAATGAAAACCCTTCTGAGTTTTGTAAAGACTGAGCAGTGCCTTTGAGCGGGGCAGTGGAAGAGGGGGAATCTGAAGTGAAACTGAAGTTCACCTTTTTAAAAGGGCCAAACCTACAGATGATGTGGGAGATCTGTGATTTGCCTCCAGAGTGTCTACGTGTTTTGATGTGCTCAGGGATGGAGCTGCTTTGAAGAATCAGGCTGCAGTGCTCCGGAAGAAGACAGTGGGGGATCAGGAACCGCATTTGTCCCCTCCCCTCCATGAGGATCTAAGAGGCTGCATTAGACTAGGGCATTGGATTTACATTTTATAGCAACTGGGAATGGTCAGCAATGAAAACATGCCAGAGAACCAGATCAATCTCACTGTTGCTAATTTTTTTGTGCATACAATATTTCTGGGAAGCCTTTCAGAGCAACAGGCCCCTCCCAAGGTAATGTGCATGAAACAACATAGAGCTGCAACACAGCATTTCATTATTCATTATTCATGGTTTGTGAGCCGTCCCGAGATGCCAAGGCATGTGGTGATGTCATATAAAAGTTTTAAATAAATAATAATAAATAATTAAGGCAATAATTTGAAACAGCAGTTAAAATCGCTTCCAAGCCAGCCCAGTCCACTCATATAAAGCTAATTAACCCATTAAAAACAATTTAATATCTATAATAATGTAGCCATTGCATCCAAAAAATTAGCCCAGCAAATCAACCAATTATATTTTAGTGCAAAAGGCAGGACTGCTGGGTTCTGCCCAACCCAGATTTCCACCAAACTTGGCCTTCAAGGTAATGTGCAGTTCCTGTAAAACAATGCAAAACTATGCCGGAAAATCAGCTTTAACCCATATGACTGAAAGCCCTAATTAAGCTCACAGCAAAAAGAGTTGCACAATTTTAGCCTGGCACCAGAAAGAGACATTCTGCAAGCAGGTTGCGAACACCTGCCTTTCCTAGCCACGCACCTAACTTCCATAGCTCTGGGTGCCTGAAGCTGGGCCTCAAACACCAGCCAGAATAAACCATCACAAAAGAATGGCATCATCATCCAAAAAGCATGGCTTGCATAAAATCGGCACACGGTAATTCATACATGCAGGTGCATGTCTAGAAACAATCGTCATAACTTAAATGGCAATTACGTCTCAGCACAATGCAAAAGCCAGCAGTCCGTATGCCGTTATGCCATCTAGATGACGGGCGAGAGGTTGCGCTTGCTGTTATGCGCCATCTAGTCATCTCCAACTCATGCGACCCTATCAAACAATCAGTAAGACTTTATTATGGCCAAAGTAAAACATTAAAAGGCAATACAGAAATATTGGGGAAATATAGGCAAATATTAGCCAGTGGTTATAAGGTGCCAATAACCTACAACTCGCCAGTTCTACATTGCACTCCGTAAACAATATCCCCATTCCAAGTGATAAACACTTCAACACAATATATTATTTTAATGCTAGTGTTAGCCCAGTGTGCTTATCAGCCATAAATGGTAGTACTCCCCAGACTTTACCTTTCATCCATCTGATTAGCTGGGTCTGCACTCTTTCAACATCCTTCTTCGAATACTTGCCATGGCTGCGAAGAATTTAGCCACACTGTATGTAAATATTGGATTAGTGTCAGACAGTAATATATAGAGGTGCTGTTGTTCTGTGCGGCCCGGAAATCAGTTTGTTACAGGGGAGTGGATTGCAGCATGAATGTCCCTATAGAATGCACACTACAGTGGGTTTCTACCCATTCCACACCACAGGACAAAGGTACTCTGCTGATCCTTTCATACCATCCCTCCAACACAGCTGAGGGAAGACCATTGAGATGGGCCAAGGTAAATGCTTGGAAAATAATGATGCTTGAACTGGGACCCGCTATTCCAGGTTGTTTTTAACTGCCTCTGGCGGGATCAATCCTCACCTGGAGCTTTGTCCATTTTCATCTTGGTTACTAGATCGTACATTTCTGAGGACAGAACTGGGGACCAAGGAGGAGCATCTTTAAGCACAATATTCCTGCCCACCTGGATATTATCAGGATCTTTGTATAAGTCATGGAAGTGTTTCTCCCAAACCCTTGGGTGAAAATAGGAGTCTGGCAATGCTGGCCCGCAGGTAGGAGAGATCTTTATTAACTGCCAGAACATGGCCAGTCCTTAATCCAGCTGCTTGAATCAGTTTCACCAAGTTCTCCTCCCAGGTGCCTTTTTTCTTTTGAGTCAATAGTTGTTAATAGGGTTTTTTTCTGTTCAAGAAGATCTTGGCCACCTTCAGATCAGGGCTAGATTTATACATGTGATAAACATTCCGTAAGGTTTTTTTCGCTTGAACACATTTGCTATCAAACCAGGGCTTAGAAGCTGGATGATGCTGGGGCACCTGTGCTCTATTGGTGAAGGCCTGTTTCAGCTCTTGGGCTAGCTTCTGATGTAATTCCACCGGGCTGGTTGTTCAGTGTTGGACACAGATAATGCCCTGATGGTTTGCATTCTGTCCGATGCAAGTAAAGCACATAATTCCATGTCCATCCTTGGTCAGGACAGTAAACTTCCCCTTCAGGCATGTAGCGACTGGCACTTCATAGATAGGGGTGAGTGGCTTTCCAGATCAGTGAGACCAGAAGATGATCACTCTGAAATTCTGGGGCAACTTCCAAGTCCTCCAGTAGAGGGATCAAATTTGTTGATACAATATGTGGCTCATTCCGGTTCCTGCCAGGTAAGCAGATTTCGCTGAGTGATCCTTCCCAAATGCACCATTAAGAATGTGCAAGTTAAGCCTTGCAGTTAGTTGATGTGATAAAAGCCCAGCATAATTATTTTTAATAACTTTGGATTGCCAAATAAATGGGAGACCATTCAAACTGATAAGCTTTTTGCTGAGCATAGAAGCGCATGCGCACCTGAACCCATCCTGGCGCTCAAGTCCCCTCCCAGAATCACATATGTATTGGGGTAAGAGTGGAGGAGATCCATGACACACATTTCAGCTACTGCTCAAGTTAGCCCAGTCTGTGATTTCTTTCTTTGTGAGGAAAGACTGACATTTATTATCTATAAATCCCATCTGGTGAAATGAACAAGAACAGCCATTGTGTGTTGCTTGCAGGATGAAAACGGCCCTGTGCTTACACACACAGACGTATCAATGAACACTCCTATACCTCCTTTTTATCTTTCATGACCCACCCTGGGGACAACCTGTTGCCTATAATGATTGTTTTTCCTGATACCCATAAAGATTTCCTAATGTTTCAATATTTTCCCCATTGTTCTCACCTTCTCACCATTCAGAACCTCATCACTGCCTTGAAACTGCATACGTGACCCACAACTTATAAAAAACCTCTGACTGTGCTCTGGAAGCGTGTAGCCAGTTTGGTACACTGGCTACCCAGCAGCACTGTTCTACTTGCCTGTGTCGGAGGGCGCCTGGCAGGGTGACCGGCCAATAAACTGCTGTGGTTCGAGCGTGGCATCTTCCGTGCGGATCCGATGGTACCTTCTCCCGTTCTACTAAACCAAGGTTTCCTGAGAACTGCAGTTCAAATAGAGAACACCTTTAACTGTAAGGAGACGGGACACAAGATCACAGTAGTACACAGGCCAGCTGGCTGTGGAATGCTGAAGCTGTAGGACTTTTTAATGGGTCAATGCATATGACTGCACCTTTAATGTTATTGCCTCTTCTGTTTACCTTGCAAACGTACACAAGCATTGTAAATGTAATGTGAATTTGCTGGAAGTACAATGGAACAGATGTCAGGGTAATGAAGCAGCTGTAGGATCAGAAGGAATGAAAAGGAGGTTTCTCTTACAGACTCAGCTATTTTTATGTTGTGGGTTGTTTCCAAAATGTTTCCAAACTGCAAATCCAGCCCAGATAACAAGACTTCTATTTTAAGATGCTCTAGATCTGGGAAGGAATATTACTTCAGTGAGCTCTAAATCAAAGTGATGAAGCTAGGCAAATATTTTCCTTTCAAGGGCTATGAATATGCTCAGAATCTTGCAAAATGGAAAATAACTTTGGGTCCTGGATGGGATGGATATTTCAAGAAGTTTTACATGGCATGGCTGCTTAAAAAATGGCTGTCAACCAATTAAAGAATTCTTAGTGGATTAATCATCTGCCTTTTAATTGATCAAGTCATCATTTTCATTTAAACATGCTGTATACTGCCAAAAGCTCAGTATAAATGCCTCTGAGATATGAAAGAAAACATTAGTTAGAAAGCACTCAAGGGAAGAAAAGGCTATTATGAAACAATTCAGAAAATCTGTCTCTATCACAGCAATACATTCCTCAAAACAAAACGGAAATAACTCCCAGAATATATCAGGATTCAACAGGGTGTATATATAAGGGAAGACATTCAGCTGGGCATTTTGGATTCAGGCTGTCAAAGTCTTTCTATGTCAACAAAACCTTCAACAAAGCTCAGTAGCTAATAGCAATCCAGTGCATTTTTTTTAAAAATACGAGTAGCATACATGTGTAGCCAGGTGTGCCACGGAGCACCCTTGTGGCCACACTTTGCACTAGTGGCGGCTCTCAGACCAGAGGTGAGGGCAACCCCACATGCAATTCATTGCCCTGAGATTGGCAGGGCAGGAAGCACTGTGGCTAGGCCAGGCATCCCTAGCCTTTTGGACCAGTGGGCGGAAGGTCCAGCGCGCAGGCAGCAGGCAGCCATGGAAGGAATGCCAGGACCAGGGCACAGGTGGCGGGCAGAGTCCTGCCGTGGGTTCAGGGGGCCAGAAGCAAGAGGCACGTTGGTGTCAGTCCAGAGTCGAGCCAGGAAGACAGAAGATTCAAGCGACACAGTCCAAGAATCCACAGTCCAAGGACCAAGTTCTAGAAAGACAATACACTCTGAAGCAGGGCAGGTAGGAGAGGTACTGCTGTCAGTGCCTGGGAAGGTAGGTTCAGCCTGGAGACAAGGAATGAAGCCAGGACAGGCAGGGTGATGCAGGAGCCAGAGCCCAAGGGAGGCATCGGGAGAGCTTGTGCTGCCGTGGCAAAGCGAGCATTTTATGATGGTCTGCAGGGCCTCCGCTGCGCTGCATCGTTGCTCCTCAGCTGTTTGCTGCAAGGTCTGTCATAGCGTTCCTGGTTCTGCAGCAGGCCCTCGGAGGCCCCATTTCAAATTTGAGAAACTGCTTAGGGACACCAGCATGAAACGCACAATCAGTGGATCACCTCTTTGGCAGCTATCCCTGTCACATCCATGCATCTTAAGCCAAGCCTGATTCATAGAAACAGAGCGAGTCAGAAGGGGCCTCCCGGGCCATCTGTTCTGACCCTTGGCTCCAGCTGGCTCTGCTCATGAACTGCCCACCATGTGCACGTCCAGCCGATCCTTGAACACCCGCACCGATGGGGCCTCAACGACCTCCTGTGGAAGCCCATTCCACACCCTCGGGGTCCTGACTGTCAGGAAGTGCTTCCTGGCATCCAAATGGAACCTTGGCTCCCTGAGCTTTGCTCCATTGGAATGTGTCCTGCCCAAAATAACATTTGGAAAACATTTGTTTTGTGTCTGCTGGATGCTGGAACATCTTTCATAAGCAATTGTCTAATTCTGCTTATTGCTGGCAGTGCAATGCAGCAAATGCTTCTTTTAAACATATGTTTTGACAATGCCCAGTAGTTGCTTCTTTCTGGGAGGAGATTATTATAGAGATAACTGTTGTCAAGGGACAGTCTTTAATATTCACTGATGTTGCACTCCTAAATCATTTACTTTATGAAAATTAACAAATGGAAAAGGTAATAGATTCTCGGCACCCTTTTGTGAGCTGACAGACTGAAATTACAAAATCAGAAGGATAAACACTCATCTATAATGCAAGGAATTAAGAACATTACCATGTTTCTGTCAGAAGAGATGCCAATTTTAAATAGTACTTATTTGGATATTGTGTCCATTTTTGTTGATATTGATGTATAATTACTAGAAAGCTTATATATAAATTTCATATCTATCCATGTATATTAAAAATAAAAAATAAAAATTGGATGCCCATGTTGGAGATCCCTTTGTGGGTGCCATTCCAGGGTTGTGGGTGCCATGAGATGTATAGTTTGTGCACTGGCCAAGACTGGCAATGGATACTTCAAGCCACTAGCCCCCTGTTCCTCGAGTGAAGAGGATGGTTGAAGCAGGACCTACTCCAAAGGATTGTTGTGATTGTAAAATAGGGAGTGGAGAAACCATGCAGGCCACATTGTCTTGGAGGACAATGCGATGTCTAAATATACTAAATAAATATAGTAAATAGATATGCCCAAGATGGCAGCATGAATGTCCATTTTGCCATAGATACTTTCTAGCATTGTTGTGAGAATCCAGGTGACAAAAAACAAGATTTGCAAAGCATTCTGTATTCTCCCATGAAACACACCTGTGAAAATTAATAAAGCAAAAAGAAGAGACTTTAAAACAAGGGTAATTTCCTTTGGAAGTATAAGGTAGAATCTGCGAGACCTTTGTCAAATGGGGACCTCAGTTTAACCCTACTTCCACAGTGCTGAATTTCCTCTTCCTCCTTGACTATTTTTGACTGAGACAAAAGATTGTGTCTACCCTGTGCATTTAAGCCAGCTTTGGTGATATATAACTGTTTCAACTCAAAAATGTGAGCATGTAAGTTTTGGGTTGGGTTGAGGGGTGTCCAGCAAAGAATTTGCAGTACACTCAGAAAAAGTCCTAAAGTTCTTTGTGGGAAGCACATTTAAAGAGCTTTCAAATGAGGCTTCAGTTTCTAACAGACACGTGCCCAATTTGTTAACACGATGGTAAACGAAAGACATTGTAGCTCGTGATGAACATACTTGTTTATTTTGTCCTAAGTGTTGGTTCTTGTGAAGCAAGTCTGGAATGATTTTCTGCAGCTTCAAAGCCTACGAAGCCTTTTTGCCCAGAATAGCAGAAGAAAGAGCTCATACACCCCATAAACAAAGTGCTGTTGTCAGCTCTTTCCCTCTCCAAGGATTAAGCAAATAGTCCTTATTTCTCATCCATTCAAATGTGCATTTTCCTCTACACGTTATCAGGCTTGAATGTCTGGACTATCATCTCTCACATGCCTGATGCCAATCTGTGGTCCGGAAAAATAGCGACTGGAGAATAATCTTTCTTACTCAAGTACAACAAAATCGAAGCCTTTGCTAGAAATGGAACCTGCAATTGTCGGCTTGGGGGATGCTGTCATGTACATCAAGCACATATAATATCTATACATTTTGGCTCCCGCTCTAAGTTTGGCCCATGAAGCTAGTTCTGATGGATTGATTTTGGCCGCAATACGAGACCCAATTTGGCCGCATCTCTGCAGTAACTGCCTGGTTTTACAACAGATGGTGTGATCGCAATCTTCACGGGCAGCTTGCCAAATGCGAGAGCCAGTGGCCGGGTTCACATGCGAAGGAGACAAGCCACAGCGGCTCACCCCCCCTGCTAGTCGTAGGACCTGCAGAGTTACCCCTGCTGATGCAGCTGGCGTGTCGTGGTGTGGGTGGCTTGTTTCCACGGTTACTGTAGGTCTCTGGAGTGGCTTGTTGTCCACAGCAACAAGCCGCCCCACCAGGCTCACATAACACGGGGAGGCAAACCTCCAGGTGTGCAGCCCCTGCGGCGTGTTTCCCCCTCCATGACTGTGTCAACAGGCCCAGGAATGCAGTAGCTACAGACGGGCCCTCCAGATGTTGTGGGATTGAACTCACATCATTCCTGATCATAGGTCATGCTCTCTGGGGCTGATGGGTGCTGGTGTCCATCAACATTTGTAGGAGCGGGGGCTCGACCTCCTTGGGCTTTTGTGTTTGGCCAGGGTTGGCGAGATCAAGGTCCCTCTTTCTGCTCTGCTATGAAACTTGCCAAGCGACCAGCTCCCAACAATGGCCCGGTTTGCATATACCGTGGACGCTGCCATTCTGAAAGTGGAGCCTCAGCAGGGGTATGTGGTTGATCGATGCGATGTGAGGGCAGGTTGCTGCTGTGCTTGCGAAGCATCCGTAAGGGTCTGGGGCGCGGGTAGCAGAGTATTCGATGGATGCACCGGCTACTGGCACCAGGGTGAAGCAAGTCCAGAGTCCAGTAACCCGCCCAGGAATAAATCCTAGTCATAATCCAAAACAGGCCAAGGTCAGAACCTGGAGCAGACTGTGGAGCAGGGTGAGGTGCAGTCCGAGAAGCAGAATGCAGTCCAAGGTCAGGAATGGTAAGGCGGCACAACTCGGACCGGCACAGGCCCAACAAGATACGAGCGCAGGAATGAGCAAAGGCACACTGGACACTGGCATTGCTGAGACAGCTTCTGGAAGGAACATCCAGCTCCCCAGTAGCCCTTCTCCCAGGGCTCCCAGGTGGTGCTCACGAAAGCCCGAGTCTGGACCCAATCCTGCAATAATTCTGGTTATTCTGGTGGCAGGAGAGCAGGGGGAGACCTGGAGCTGCCCAGAGCCTGACAGCGACCTGCAACAATACAAGAGCTGCGGGTCCTGCATGATTTGTCATGCACCCAACCATTTATGCTTCACCAGGTTTGCACATAAGGACAACTGACTCCCTGCATCTGCCACAGCTCAAACTTTCGACAATGGTGGCTGCCCGCACAAGCCTGAAAGGGAAATTTGCCCATAGTGGCTTCTCACTGTGTGCAAGCCAGACCATTCTTTCTCTTGCATCCAACCAAAGCTTGCAGGTTGTAGTAAGGACAAATTTCTTGGAGGAACAATAGAATTGAAATTTAAAACATAAACAGCTTTGTTTCTAGGAAGGGAAGAGGCTTTTGCCCACTCAACAGGTGTGCGATAATCCTCTTTTAAAGATTACAACAGCATCAGAATCAAGAGGGCTACGGGAGGAAAAAGAAAACTTTCCTTCTGTAACCAGCATGGGAAAGTGGTGAAGTGCTGCTGGAAGGATATCTAGCACTCCAGAATTTGTTTTTCTCAAGCCACGAATGTCTGTGGATGTATTTACAAGGCTGCTTTAACTAGTGAGCAGAAAGGGGCTGGGAAGAAGGTAGATCCAGATTTTGGATTCCCTGGGTGTTTAGCAATAGCAACGAAAAGGCTGATCATCCATGGGCCACTTGCAGTGCTCAGTGCTCTGGCACTGCAGAATTGGGCCATCAGGCCTAGTAATGCCGGCACAAATTGTTCTTTAAACTTGCAAGCAAATATGATCTCCCAGGGCTGGTTGCTTACATCTTGGAAAATGGAAACTGTGCTGTCAGTGAAAATTGAAATACAAAAAAGCAGAGTGTAGATTACCTTAATAACTGTAATTCACAAATGGTTGTTGAGTAAGAACACAGACAGCACTGCAGCAGTGTCCCAATAGGATCCATGGCGTGATTTTTTTTAAAAAAAGCTTTCTTCTTATTTAACCCCTAAGTACTCTCTGAATTTGAAATCTTTGAATAAATTCTACTCCATCAAAGTGATCTGAGTTGAACACTGTGTTTTTCCCCAACACTCCATACATCTGAAGAGGAATGAGGGTACAAATCTATGCATGTTTGCACAGAAAAAGGTCCGGTATCTCCCTAGATGGCTTGCTGGGCAGGCTTGTAATTGCAAGTCTTTTTTCTGCCCGAACATGCATGGGATTGCTTGCCCAGTCTTTCCAATGCTACCAGGCAATCCATTGTTTCTGCTGTTACAGGCTCTCAGGGCCACCTCTCTGCAAGTTAACAGCATACGAGTGCTGCCTTTGATCAAGTCTTTGTGCAGATCTGCTGTCCAGTTGTTCCCTGATGAGGGTTCTTTGTGGAACTGTCCAGCCTGCTGCATAGCTGGGGGTCCAAGTGCCTTCTGACATTTCTCCACTGCTTCTTCTGTCTTTCTGGTTACCCCAGAAGATCCATTAAGGGGAAAAAACAGAAGGGCTATATATTGCACAGTTGTAGGGTGGTAAAAAGCCATGATGGCTCATTAAGCACCCTGTGCAGGCTGGTTGCAAACCACAAGAATGGTTGACGTGCCATGAGTGGAGCCGGGGGTCAGACTAGATGGCCCCGGAGACCCCTCCTGACTCGCTATGTTTCTATGGTGTACATACTTACCCTCCCTGGCACAGCTTTTTGAGACAAGTAAACTCAGCGATGGTGAGTGGGATGGTTAACAAACCACCCAGCAACCCTCACACAGACTATAGGTTCTGGGTGGTTTGTTATTCCAGCTCAGGTTGTCCTTCCATGCACCACGCTCTGTCTCCCCAGAATGAGCTCAGTTTTTGCAGCCTTGCCCCTCCATCAGCCAACAGAGAAGGAATTCAGGGTGATGCCAGCCCTGTGATTTGCGATTACCTTGGGCTCCGATACAACTTTTATTTATATTCCGTTCACAGGAATCAGGCAGAATCAGAGAGTTAAACTCGGGCACTCTCTGTGCTTGCCCCTGTGCCAGCAAGACCAACTGCTAGCGCCACTGAGCGCCAGCTCTTCCCAAAGCAACCTGGAGTGAGGAAAAGCACTTGCTTTGGCACTGGGGTAGGGTCAGCAGGACTTGCAGAGGGAGCACCATTAGCCTCCCCTGGTCTGGAAACAAGCATTTCCACTTGCTTCCAGGGCTGCTTCTATAAGCACTAGCATTCTGCTGTGTAGCTGAGGAGTATTTGCTCACTTTGCCCCTGTGTCCTGCTGTGTGTGAGAATTCTCCTCAAAGCCCAGTTTGTCTATCTGGGGATGGCCCGGGCTACTGCAGTATGGAATTAAACCCATACCGGCTTGCAGAAACAGCCAGGCCTGACAGCACCAGACTGCTGCCTTTTGCTTTTTCCATGTAATTGTTGGGAAAATTCAGATAAATCCTGACAGAAAAGGGTTGCTTATGTGTCTTTATGTTAGAAAATGCCTGCACCCCTTTCTCAGGAAGCACCCAAAAGTTCCAAGCCAAGTCACTGTTTGGTGCTGCTGTTATTTTAAGCAGATGGAATTCTTAACTGGACTGAGAAGCTGCTGGAGGCTAACTCTATTAGTGAGGAAATACCTGTGTTCTCATCAGCTGCAGAAAAACTAGAACTATGGTGCCCCTTTGTTTCTGACTGGACCCGCCTAAGCATCTAGTCCCACAGAGGCAAGCCCCTGCGGAGTGTGGTTGTCTGATTTTCTGAATGGTTCCTCCATCAGGCACATTTGCATGTTTAAACAGGATCCAAACTGCAAAGAGGTCTACTCAACTGACAGGTCAATAAAGCAATCAGTATTGTTTGCCAGACTATCGTTACCAGTATTTCTGATCAGTTTAGAACAGTACCTCATGCCCAAGGACACCAGGATGCTATTGTACTAAGATTATCTGGAAACTCAACACCCTGCACTGGTGTATGTGACTAGCAGGTTCTAAAAGTGTCTGTACATGGGCTGTGATTGTGCAGTTGGCAGTGAGAGCCACCTCCCGGGAGCATGCTGTCGAAAGTGACTGCAGAGGCCCTGGGTGATCTTTCAATAGAACTGCTGAGGTCCAAGGCGAAAGGGGTCTTTCCTGACTGAACCTGGCGATCCTTATTGCAGGTGCCATCGAGGCTTTTCCAACAGAGGCATCAGGAATGAAGCTTAAGTAGCAGATGAAGAAAAAGCACCAAGCTACAGGCGCATGAGGCCTCCCCGAGGACAACACAGCACTCCAGATGGATGCTTCCCCCACCTCTCACAGCTGTTTGGGCAAGAGGCAAGAATCCCTGTCAGGTCCAACACTTGATGAGACCCTTGGTACCCAAGCTTTGCCAAGAGCAAGCAGAATAAAAAAGCTTTGGCTATTCCTTCCAGCATCGTGGAGGCTGCACTAGGAGTGTGAAAAAAGGTCTTCAGCTCATATAGAGGGTGAAAAGAAGATCTGTCGGGTTGACAGGTTCCAGCTGGAGCTTTGAACAGCTTCATGGAGTGGAAGGGGAAAGAAGGGTGAAGACAGCGGGAACACTGGGAAGGCACAGGGCACACCACTCAGCTATGGATGGATCCCAGCTGCATAGCAGAAATGCAAAAATGTGCAAACCAGCTGTTGCTTCAGCTGTCAGCCTTGTCCTTTCCCCATGCATATAGGTGCATGTTTGCCTTTTTAAAAGCTATCCTTTTAAAAGTGCCAATTAAGTTTGTACACTTATCTGGCCTGAACATTAACTAACTGATTTTCTGAATCATGTCCCAGAAAATGCTTTGTGTAGTCCACCTGCCTACACACTGCCTGCATCTGGATTCCAGTTTCCAGCTAAAATGAGTTGGAAACTCCTACCTCTTTCCCTCTCTCTCTCATAATTCAAATTGCAACATTCGCTTTGAGTTTTTTCTTGGGCCCATCTTCCATCTCTCAAGGGCAACATCCTTTAGGAGGTTAAATTCCAGACCAGCAGGATACAGTCATATTCTTCTGCTCAGTCCCATGAAATGATCGTCTTAAATTATCCCTTGAAGAAACATCAGCCAATCCTTTCTGACCATCAGCCTAACAAAGGATGGTCTCCCAGCCCCCTTAATACTTTCTACAATGAAGAGTTCCTCTGTCTCTGAGTAGCCTGGCCACTTAAGAATCACCAATGATGACAAAATGTGGTGCCACTAAAGAGAGCAAAAGAAAAAAAACAGTGCTGTAGAAAATCACTATATGGTAATTTAGACATTATTAAAAACATAAAGATGCTAATTTATAAATAGTTATTCAATGTCAATAGAAAAACATTGCATTACACCCCATTGCAGAAGACTGACTTGGGAATCTCTGTTTGACCTGCTGTCCATGTGCTAACGGGTGATGGAGAATAGCTGGAAGTCTTTAAAAGAGGTTTTGACAAAGTCACAGATGATAAGGCTGTCCATAGTTTCTGGTCCTAACGGCTCTGTACTACCTGCAATATCAGAGGTAGGGTGCTGGGATGCTCCAGTTACTGGGGGACATGAGTGGGAAGGCCAGCAAAGAACTCTTGTGTGGACAAGAAAAAGGTGACGTTAAATTCTTCCAGTGATTTTCCAAGGATACTTGAAACAGCTGAAGCAATTTTGAATCACTTTTGAGGTTTGCTTAAATCCCTGTCCCTAGCTGGGCATTTAAAAGGATTACACAGCTTTATAGGTTTGTTATTAGAAGATCTTGCATTTTAAGTGCAGGAACCTCATCGATCCGTCACAGGTACAAACTCTGAACACATCAGCGAGGGACAAGCCTCATAAGAACATACCTGTTTACCTGCTTTAATAGATAGTTTTGGGGAATAGTCATTCCCTATATTAGGCTGGCAGTTAAAAATGCCACAGGAAGGGGGGCAGAGTTCTTGGCATACTGATTCACAACCCTGATGTGCACATACTGAAACTGCACACAGACAGTCAATCTACAATCTACACCTGCCCCAAACTAGTTAGATCTGGATCTTTTAGAAGTTTTTGCAGTGTCAGCAAAAATCTCTTTTTCCTGTTCATGATGGTGCTTTCTCTGAACACAAATCAATCTATCCTATTTTTAAAGTTCCAAAGATTCGAAGGAGCATGAACTCCATGCATCTCTAGGGCCATCTGGTTGCCTCAATGGAAGTATGATGGACTTCAAGAGCTGGCAACTGCCCGACCCAGGAACAGGATCTTGCCCTGAGGAGTCTTTTCTTCTTGAGGATTCCTCCTGTGTAATCAGTCCCTTCTCAAAGGGTCCCCAGTTGCCTGTTGGCTGAGGTGACAACATTCTTGGGAGTCTCCTTCTCAAGGGTGGAACTTCTCCAACGGGGATGGACCTGTAGCCACCTGCCCCCTGCGGGCTCAGGCTCCATCTCGGTGGCCCCTGGGCACTGTCTGTCTCTGCGAGCTCAAGTTCTCCCTCAGAAGAAGGTTCTCCAGGGGTGCATGCCATGCCCTCTCTCTGCTTGGATGTGTGCCTGGTAGTCCTTACAATACGCTATCACAGCCTTGGGATGAATGTGCATCCCATCACTCTGCAAACAAGGCCACTGCACTTCCCGTATCTTTAGGAGCCTCTGTGCCTCTGCCTGCCAAAGAGCTGTCACAGACGGCGATGGAGCGTGTCACCCATCAAATGCTTTGTGATAGCTTTCTGTGAAAGCAGCAAGGAGGTGTTGCAAAAGTGCTCCTGTTACTGCAAAATAAATCCCATTCTCCCTCCAGGCTTCTTGTATAGTTGCTGGTGAGGGAGACATCATTGCTCTATGGCCTTTGGTGACAGGTGTGGGAAACGTCCACCATCCTGGGCTGGGAGTGAGCTGAACAGCTTTACCACGTGAATGCGGTCAAAAGGAGCAAGAAGGACTCTTGACCCTGGGGTGCATGCAAATGTTTTGTGGTCGGCAAAAATGTCTCCTAAGATACTGGGAAACTAACAGGATGATATTGTCTAATTGATTGTTTCCTGTCTGCTCAGTATGTTCATTTGTGAAGAAATAGAGAGACATTTGACATTCTCTCTCCTCTCAAGAGAACAAAACTTTGTTCAGGAATTTCTATCACCGGGGAAGTATTCTGTGTAAGGGACAGAGCTGTCTTTCTGGTTCAAGGAATTATGTACTTTGGTCTGTCATTGCAAACACTTTAATGCCCAAAGATAAAACCTCCACAGCAAAGTGGATGCGTACTACATGGGCTAAATAAGTGGAGTTACAGTGCGGTTATACCAAACTAGGTCATTGACCCATCTTGTACATAGAAACATAGAAACAGAGCAAGTCAGAAGGGGTCTCCCGGGCCATCTAGTCTGACCCCTGGCTCCAGCCGGCTCCGCTCACAACATGCCCACCATGTGCATGTCCAGCCTATCTTTGAACACCCTCACCGATGGGGCCTCAACCACCTCCCAGGGAAGTCCATTCTCTACCCTCGGGGTCCTAATTGTCAGGAAGTGCTTCTGGCATCCAAACTGAACCTTGGTTTCCTGAGCTTGGCTCCACTGCAGTGCGCCCTGCCCTCCTCTGCAGGGGAGAACAGGTCCCTACCCACCTCTGTGTGACATCCCCTCACATACCTGTATGTCACCAACAGATCCCCTCTGAGTCTCCTCTTCTCCAGGCTGAAGAGACCCAGTTCCCTCAGTCTCGCCTCATACCCCATCCCCTGCAAACCGGCCACCAACCTTG